>NC_043004.1:68913289-68918289 GCF_006345805.1 Octopus sinensis
AAAAGTTTAAAGATTTAAAAATTAAAAATTTTTTAATTTTAAAATATAAAAATATAAAAATTAAAAAATTTCAAATTTTAATAATTTAAATTTAAAATTTTATATTTTATATATATATTGTATATTATATTAATTATATTTACCTTTTGTTTTTTGGTTTATGTCTATCACTATTTGAGTTGCCTAATAGTGGTTTTATCTCTAATTTAAATTATATTTATACTGTGAAATTTGATTTAATCCTAAATCTAATTTTTCCCTGTAAGTTTGGATATACTCCCTAATATTATTATATGTATATATACATATATAGCTACTACATCCATAATACATACTACACCCACTAAACAATATATACAGGGTGCGTAAGGTATTTGAGGAGATACCTTTTTGGGGTCATTGCAGCATTTTTTGCTAATTCTGTATAATCTTTGTTTCCGAAAATAATAATGGCGGTCCCTTAGCTTACTCAAGAAATGAAGAGGCATGCTGTTATTGTGGTTATAAAAGCTGAGCATATTGATTTACAAATATCGCGAGTTTTAACAGTTACCAGATCTTTCCTCTACAAAGTTTGTAAGGAGCTAGAGACTGAAGATGGAAATGTATCACCAGTATCAAAGCATAAAAAGCATTCTAAAAGCCCTGAAATCATCAGAACACCTGAATTTATCCAGCAAGTTCAACAGAAAGTCCATGAGGTCAATTGAAAAAGATCTCCGTGTGTCAGAAGGAACAGTCAGAAATGTTGTCCACGAAGACACCAGATATAAGTCTTATATGATGAGGAAAGGTCAATTTGTCAGAAAAAGCAAAAGAAAATCACTACATCAGATCTAAAAGGCTCTTAAACAAACTGGAAAATCTATCAGATTTGATTTGAGTTTTCTCAAACGAGAAAAATTCGACCAAGATCAACAGTTAACAGAAAAAATGACAGATGGTTATGTGCAGGCCCTTCTGAAGTTCCAAGTGTTATGCATACAAAATTTCCTGCAACTTTCAAGGTTTTAGGGATTGTCAACAATGAAGAACATTTGATGCCTCCTTACTTCCTTCCACAAGGCATTAGAGTTAGCTCTGCCGCCTACACTGAGGTCCTGAAAATAATTGTTAAACCCTGGATAGACAGTGTATGTCATGGAAGACCATACGTGTTTCAGTAAGTCTATGCACTATCACACATCGCTTTAGTAGCACAGGAATGGATGATTGAAAATGTTCATGATTACATAACCCCTAACATTTGGCCTCCTAATTCCCGAAATCTCATTCCATTGGACTATTGCATGTGGAGCATTGTTGAGAGAGAAGTCAATGAACACGCCCATAACACCAAAGATTCTATGAAAGCTGCCATAGTCTGAATAATGTCCAAAATGAACCAGGACCACTTGATTCGAGCATGTAGATGATTTAGATCTAATATTGAAGCATTTGGTGAAGCTGAAGGTGGCTTTATTGAATAACATTACAGAAAAGAAGGTTTATTTTTATCCTCATAGCATTTCTTGATAAATAAAGTTATTATCTGTTATTATATATGTTTTTTATAAACATATATCTGTCCCCAAACATCTTACGCAATATATATATATATATATAGATAGATAGATAGATAGATAGATAGATAGATAGATAGATAGATAGATAGATAGATAGATAGATAGATAGACTTATGCATGTGTGGTGTAAGTGTGCGTGCGTGTACATGTGTGGGCGTGTGTGTGTGTGTGTGTGTGTGGTCCAGCTACTTGAACTTTGGGTATATGTTTATTAGCATGTCGATTAAAAGTACATTCACCGTCTGGGCTACTTCATGTCATCCACATCAACGATATAATTTTCGCTGGATGTACATCAGAAAATTCGCAGTGCTTGTTGAGTTTAAAATAGATAAAGGAAACGGAAGATAGATTTAGTACGAATCTTTATTCAACACAATGATCGTTTCGACCCTTCCTGCATTTGTCCCATGCAGGCTGTGTCACTTGAGGTGCTTGGTGTAGGAAAAGATATCCTACTAAATATACTGAGTTCTCCTTGACATGTTCTTCTCTCTAGTTGTACATTGGTTCACTGACAGAGGGAGGGATAAGCTTGGAGTTGTAACCAGCGAATGGGGCTGGCTATAGTTGACCGTGAATATATAACATGAATTAAGTTCATAAATGACAGAGTATAAAATCTATCAAAAAAAGTTAAGATTAAGAATGGTGGGTATCTGAGATCTACTTCGGTCACGACACAGATCATGGGATTGCACCTAGAAGGTTACCCTCCCAGGCACAAGTCCAGGCGAGATTGTTTATGGAAGACCAGTAGTTGCCCATGCATACCGGCCTCCCCTCTCCACGCCACCAGTGTTATCCAAGGGAATGGCAAAGGGGCCGATACAGCTTGGCACATGTGACGTCGCAACTCATTTCTACAGCTGAGTGAACTGGAGCAACGTGAAATAAAGTGTCTTGCTAAAGAACACAACACCAAGCCCGGTCTGGGATTCGAGCTCACAACCTCACGATCGTAAGCTCGACGCTTCATCTCACCTACTTCTTTCCCTGACACCTATTTTCCCTCTTCACTCGTACCCACCTAATCCTTTTATCGTTACCCTCTCCATCCACACCTCACCCCTACGTATCCCAACCCCATCATCCCAACACATCCTAACCACCATCACACCAGCACTATCCCACATCCTTACCCCAAACTTATAGCCAAACCCTTACATCCTCACACCCCAACACAACCACACCACATCATGCTACACCACACAGTACCACACCACACAGCACCTCACCACGCAGCACCTCACCACGCAGCACCACGCCACTCAACCACACCACATCACACCACCCCGCACATTCTAGCACGGACCACTTCCCAGTACTCACCCCACACCCACACACCACCACACCACCCGCACACACTAGCACGGACCACTTCCCAGCAATCACATAGTCATTCACACACCCACATATTACAGACGCACACATCCACACGTTAAGGTTACCATCCCCTATCCAAAAGCACACACATACTCTCACATAAATACCTTATTACCTCCCCTTCTTCCTTGCCCTCCTATCTAACTACCTCTACACATCCAGCCGCCATAATTAACTGCTAGCCCCTAAAGATCTTTTATTCTCTCTCTGTTTATTTCATCGTGTTCCTTTCTGCTGAAGAGCGGAGGCTCGAAACGTTAAACTAATACACTTGTTCGTTGTTTATACACCTGTCTTCGTCTTTTGTTTTTCTGTAAATTCCAACTATAAATATATAAATTTGCACGACACATAAGGATGCTTAACAAGTATCCACCTGATAGCTGCTAGAAATAAGAGCTAAAGTCTTAAATTTATTCACCGTACCGCACCAAGATAACAGAGAAAAACAGTATGCGAGAAAAACAGAAAGGATTAAAACATTTTACAGCACAAGTAAAAATAGTATGCAATTAGGGATATCCAGAAACCAGGTTTCGGCTTTTGGATATTGAAACCCTGAGCCTCGTCAGTGTGGCCTACCGGGTAATAATCCATAATTGTCACGTTAAATTCTGACTGTGCAACAGATGTCACTACTGGGATTCACCTATGACACTGCTGTTGATATCATCAATTTTGAAATTTATCCACAGATGATATGAACAGTAGTGACATCTGATTTCAAATCTCAGTGTTTGAATGCTTTGCGTGTGTATAAATATATATATATATATATATATATATATATATATATATATATATATATATATATATATATATATATATATATATATATATATATATATATATATATATATTATATATATATATATATATATATATATATATATTTATACATACATATAAATCACGCTTCATCAGGTAGCATATGGCTTGTATGACGCCACACTGCAAATTGTTTTAAGTACCTAATCTGCTACTGTAAATATAAACAGTTTTGATCCGGTTGCCTTTGTCCATTGGAACATCGAGGATATGACAACTGGAGTGGGAGAAGGCTGCACTAGCAATCGCCTGGCGCTGTTTCTACTAACTAGACTGAAGCAACTACATCATGTGCCTTGCCCAAGGACACAGTGTGCAATCTGCACCTAGGAATCGAACGACAACAACCATATGTTTATAACTCGTAACCCTAACCACAAGGTTACACACCTCCATATATATATATACTATTTTACTCTTTTACTCTTTTACTCTTTTACGTGTTTCATTCATTTGACTGCGGCCATGCTGGAGCACCGCCTTTAGTCGAGCAAATCGACCCCGGGACTTATTCTTTGTAAGCCCAGTACTTATTCTATCGGTCTCTTTTGCCGAATCGCTAAGTGACGGCGACGTAAACACACCAGCATCGGTTGTCAAGCAATGCTAGGGGGACAAACACAGACACACAAACATATACACACACATATATATATATACGACAGGCTTCTTTCAGTTTCCGTCTACCAAATCCACTCATAAGGCATTGATCGGCCCGGGGCTATAGCAGAAGACACTTGCCCAAGATGCCATGCAGTGGGACTGAACCCGGAACCATGTGGTTGGTTAGCAAGCTACTTACCACACGGCCACTCCTGCGCCTATATATATATGTATATATAGCAAATGGACAGGGATTATTAATCCGGGCAAAATACTTCATAAGCTCACTGTTGGCACACCAGGCTAACAAAATTACTTAGATTAGTGAAGAACTTTTTTGGTAGTAATTTTTTGGTAGGATTCCAAGTTATGCTTCATCACAATCAGTGGATGGGCTTCAGATAAACTAGTCTTTATAGAGCGATAAATAAGAAACAAGTTTAAAATAATGGTCATTAAATATAATTCCTTTACTAGAGCAAATTTGGCTCACAGCTGCTTCCACATTATAGGTACATTCCTGACAGGTAATTCAAATGGTCTATTGATCAATTAAGATAAATTGAATAACCTAAGAAAATTAAAGCTACTTTTATCTGAGCCATTGCTGCAATTTCC
>NC_043004.1:68928289-68973289 GCF_006345805.1 Octopus sinensis
GTCTCGCACTGATTGTGCCTCTGGGATTGCAATCCCTCCAGGTCCAGTGTATTTATTGGGTATTGCATTTAGTTTTGCATGCTGATAGCATAAAGCTTGAAACTTTTCAGCATTGAACTGCATGCTATTCTTTTCAGCCCACTTGTATATTTTGTCCAGTTCACATTGCAGGTGCTTAGTGTCTTCAGGGTTCTGTATTGCCGGTGAAACTTTTGTATCATCTGCATAACTTGTGATCGTGGCTCTCTGCGTGGCTGAGGGCATGTCTGAGAGGGCCATTATGAACAATAGTGGTCCCAGAACAGTGCCTTGCGGAACACCGCTCACTATTTGCGTGTTAATGGAAGTGGCCCCATTGGCTACTACCACCTGACTTCTATCCTTCAGAAAGTCATGAAGCCATTCTCCCAATTTTCCAACTATGCCAAGATCACGCAGTTTGTGACATATCATTCCATGATCGACTTTATCAAAGGCCTTTGCAAAGTTGAGATATATCACTTCCACATTTGAGTGGTTGAGCAGTCGTTTCAGCACCCAGTCATAGTGTTGTAGGAGCTGAGTTAAGCAGCTCTTCCTGGTCGAAAACTATTGTGGGTGTCAGGCAGCAAGTCATTTTCTTCAAGGAAGGTGATTAATTTCCTTCTGACTATTCGTTCCATGACCTTGCTGATGTGTGAGGTCAGAGAGATAGGTCTGTAGTTCTTGGCCTCCGCTCTGCTACCTCCTTTATGAATAGGGCATATTTTACCTTCCTTCAGTTTTCTTGGAAGTTTTCCAGTTGCAAGGAAGCTCCGAAAGAGGAACTGCAGTGGTCTTGCTAGGACTCTCTTACATACTTTTAGAAGGATTGCTGGGAATCCATCGGGGCCAGTAGCTGAGTTTTTTTTCATTTCATCAATAGCCTTTATTACATCGTCTTCCTTTATATTGATGTAATCAATCATCGTTGCCTCTGATTTTATATCTGCAGTGGTAAAGAAGTCAGTTGGATTGCTGACTTGAAAATGCCCTAGGGGTGGCGTGAAAATACTCTTGAATTGCTCATTTAGTATTTCACTTACCCTCATTGGATTTCCTGTGAGTGTGCCATCCTTTTCAAGGAATGGCCCTATCCTACAGTGCACCGTAGCTGTTTCTTTGGCATACCTGTAGAAAGCTCTGGGGTTAGATTTTATGTTTTCTATAGCCCAGGCTTCTTTTTCTGCTCTTTCTTTTTCATGGGAGAGTTGCAGACATTTTTCAATTTCCCACAGTTTTATTTTCAGGCGGGACTTTTCACTGCTTTCAATTTGTTTGTTTAGGCGATTTGAAACTTTTGTACGCCGTCTCATTAGAATTTTCCTATCTCTGGGGATTTTGCTCTTGTGTACAGTGGCCTTTCTCTCTGGGACACATTTGTAGCATATGGCTTGCATTACAGACATGAATTGTTGAAGTTTCATGTCGATGTCTGGCGAGGATAGACATTCAGGCCAGTTTTGTTTGAGGATCTCTTTCTCAATTTGTTTCCAGTTTGCCTTATGGAAGTTCAAGCTGGAAAGATTCTGAGAGTTTCTTGTAGGCTGCATGTCCATGCTTTCCTTTAGCCCGTACATGGTCAGCTCTACCATGTTGTGATCCGAGAGTAGTGTCGGTGTCACTTTCACATTATGGATAAGATCCATATTATTTATGAAGCAGAGATCCAGTATGTTACCTGCCCTGGTTGGTTGGAGTATTACTTGCTCCATGTACAGAGTGTTGATGAAGTTCAGGAGGGACCTCGCCTGTCCTCGTTCACATCGTGTCATTCCTGGGAGAGAAAGGCCCTCGGGCCATCTGACATTGGGTAGATTGAAGTCTCCCATAAGAAGTATACTTATGTGTTGTTCTAATGTAACTAGAACTTCTTCTATTTTTATAAGGCAGTCTTCAAACTTGCCTACATGGCTTGGGGCATCTGGAGGGCGATATGTAGCACATATAATAACACCAAGTTGCCTTATATGTACAATTAGTGTGTCACACACCAAATTTGAGTATGACAAAAGGACCTGGGAGGTGAGGTCCTCACGGATGTACATAGCAACTCTTCCGTGACTCCTTTCTTTTCTGTCGGTCCGTAGTACAACATACTGTGGTATGTGTATTTCCGCATCTGAAATCTCCGGTTTCAGGTGTGTTTCCGTAAGTGCTATGCATAAGGCTTGATTGCATGCAACAAAGTCTCTCAAGAACGGGATTTTTGTCCTGTTACTGAGTGTTAGCAGTCCTCTGATGTTCAGTAGGAGCATCGAGGTGAGGTGTATGCTGTTGCCAGCGGTGTCCACCTTGGGTCTATTTGCTGTGGCGGTCTTGTGTATTGTGGATAGTCCCATCTGCGAGTTTGAGTTTGATGGAGCCAGGTTAGCTGCTGTACAATCTTTTGTGCCATGCACAAAAAAGATTTTTGTTCAGCAGCTGCCCTTTCAATAACATGTTGGCGGTTTGTAGCACGCACCACATCTACGTACCTCCGTTTTGGGGCAGGTGGTGCGTGGTCCATCCCTTTTCCTTTTGGTAGTTGGTTTCTGACCTGTTTCGTGTTTCTGCGGCAGGGTCCCCGATGTGCAAAACGGCAGCCTGCACCTTTCTCTCCATGCCAGGAGACACCTCTCAGGTAGAACCTACACACCTGTGTGCGCTGTGTTTCCATCCTTTTTTGTACATGAATAGTCAGGTTTGCTTCTATCCTTGGCTGTTTCATCTTTTGTTTTTCTTTTAGTTTTTCCTCCTTTTATTTCTTTTTTGGCTCTTTCATCTCCATGGCTTTTGGTGCTGGTAGGAGCACTTGCACTTGGGTTTACTTCCCGGGCAGGTTTCTCACTTGAATCTTCTTCCTGGGTGTCTACCAAGTGGTGGTAACTTCTTTCATTAGCACCCGCATCTCCATCCTTGCCATCTTTACTTTGTTCGTTTTCAAAGATGGCATCAAGCGTGCCAATGTGAGATCTTATGAGTGCATAGGAGCGTATAAACTCCTGCTTCTTTCGCTCTATCTGAGCTATTGTCCTTTTATATCCACTGCTCTTCAGCGCAGCTGTAATTATGTTGTCTCCGTCGGCGCATTACCAGGCTCTCAGGAACAACGCCAATTCGTTACTTCTCCAGGTTCTGGACATTTTGGATATCTTATTTATTTATCTATCTAATTATATTTAAAATTTAATAGTGTGATAGAGGGTAGAGAAGAAATAGAGAAAGAAAGTGTCTATGTATTTAGAGAGATTGAGAGCTGAGAGAAGATAAGAAGAGAGTGAGAGAGGAAAGTTCGCGACTATATATTTAGAAAAATTGAGAGGCTGAGAGAGGAAAGATGGTGTGACAGAGAGAAGTGGAGAAGTGAAGAGACAAGGAAAGATTGAACAGCTGAGAGAAGAAAGAAGTGAAGAGACAGAGAGAGAAAGAAAAGAAAGAGAGGAGGTTACGAAGCAGAAATAGAAAGATTATTCACAGGAAAGCTGAAGTAGAAAATGAAAGATTATTAACAGGATGTAAATTATAAATATATATACCTGTCCGTAGCTACAAACGTTTTCTTCTAAACTAATTGCGACTATACTTCTAATGTTCGCGTCTCTATATTTAGGGAGATTGAGGGGCTGAGTAAATATATATATATAATATATATATATATATATATATATATATATATATATATATATATATATATATATATATATAAAGTAACAAATAAATATATGCCTATCTAAAATTGAATAATTTTAGAGAGATGTAACGCAGCTGAAACAGAGACCGAAAGATTATTAAAGAATGTAAACTAAACTAATTGCGACTATACTTCTAATGTTCGCGTCTATATATATATATATATATATATATATATATATATATATATATAGAGAGAGAGAGAGAGAGAGAGAGAGAGAGAGAGAGAGAGAGAGAGAGAGAGGAGGTAGAAGAAAGTGAGGAAATGAAGGAATTATTTAATTCTAAACTAATTACGGGAAAATAAACATTTGAAAGCGAAACAGAAATTGAAAGAAAGTTATTCTCAGAATGTAAACAAAGATGGCGTCGTAAATCGTAACTGAGATGTTAGCTTGCATTAAAGGAAAACAAAATAATAAACAAAAATATGAAAACAATACTTATCATAAAAGGTACAGTCCAAACCCTCGTGCTTGTACGAAGAAGTTTTCTTTCACAACAGAAAAGAAAACAATTCTTTTTCCTTCTTACTTTTGGCTGGAGATAAATTAAAGACTTGCCTCGACGTGCTTTTTCGGCGAAGATTCTAGCATGCGTAACTAACTTTAGTGTATTATATTTGGCTTCAAGCAAAATATATTACGTTTTTAATTAATATATTTTTAATTAATGTATTTAAGTAGACTTTATGAGTTAACAAGTTCTACGTTTTGTTACTTTTAGTAGATTATTTCGTCGATTTATGCAAACCTTTTTGTTTTTTCACAGAGCAAAAGCAAACACGTCTTTCCTCTACGAAAACCGGAAGTATATATATATATATATATATTATATATATATATATACATAATATATATATATATACATATATACATATAATATACATATACATATATATACATATACATATATATATATATATACATATATATATATATATAATATGTAGAAAAATACAAACTGGGACAAGAACGTAAAACATTTAGAAGACGATACAAAAAACACGGACGGGACATTCGAAGCCTTCAATCTTCAGTCAAGAACCTGATCATCCTCGCAATTTCGGCTGATTAATCTTGAGATCGCTCCGATCCGGCCAGCCCCAAGGAAAAACTAAACTACGAGCATTAGATTTCTTGGAAATAGGATCGAATGTATACGAAACAAGGACAGAAAAACGGACGATGCCACACGAATATAAAATACAAAAAACAATAATGGTAAAAACAGGACAAAAACAGCGGGTGTCTTACGACTATAGACAGTAGACAGTACAACTTAGTTTAGCTGGCGTATTTGGGAAAAAATGCGTTTTTCGGCAAACGAACACAACGATGTTCTCGTGGCGCTGGTTAGAAGCCGAAAGGCTGGTTGACCAGCGGTCACGTGAGAGGAGAAGATATATATATATATATACTCCATCATGAAATACTACACAATATATACAGTATATAATAAGGGTGGTTTGTTGGCAATTTTTCAACCGAATGTCAGATCTTGTCAATCGCATTCACAGATTTTTTTATTAATTTCTTTTAACTAAACAGCTTAAAACTTCGGATACTGGTTGAATATGTCACGTAGAACAAGGTTTACTCTTAACGTTTTTGACAAAATTTTGTATTTTAGAAGATATTTCGTGTTAAAGTTGTCGTATATGGGTAAGTTTAACCAATCAGTGATGTGTATTCAGCCGAAGAAAGTTACTGCTGCTGTTTGCGAGCAACAACTTCCTGGTCCATTGACAAAGCGATGAACCTTCGACAACAGAAAAGTTAAACTGAACATCTCCCCTCACAAGTCCCTTCTTTAATAACCAGAGATGTTTTTATAGCGACATATATGAGAATGTGTCCATCTCTCTCTCTTTCCCTATATATATATACATATATACATACATATGCATACACCCACACCCAGACACATTAATAATAGGCTGAAGTTACAGAGTTACAATGTCCAAATTCGTGTTTGATAAGTGCCAATACACAAAACTCTCAACTTTTGACTTACTCTCTAACTTCTGCCGATGATACATACATATATATATATATATATATATATTATATATATATATATATATATATATATATATATATATTATATATATATATATATATATGTATATATATATATATGTGTGTGTATATATATATATTATATATATATATATATATATATGTATATATATATATATATATATATGTATATATATATATATATATGTGTGTATATATATATATATTATATATATATATATATATATATATATATATATATATATACATATATATATATATATATATATAATATATATATATATATATATATGTGTGTGTGTGTGTGTGTGTGTGTGTATGTATTATGTATGTATGTATATAATGAAGCAACAATTTCGGTTTGTTTCTTTCAAATGTGATATCAACTTCTAACATGAATTATCATTATCATTACTTCCGCTCTTTCGTTCATCAGCTGATGATGTGTACAAAAATCTCATCATGCAATCGAACCAATGAAAGAGCCTCTACATGGTCGCTCGACACCCTAAAAATAGCAGCTAAAATATTCCCTTACCTCAGTCACACGCCCATTGTACATAATGTCCTAGATTATCCCTAAAAAGAAGGTTTGCTGAAGGCTGGAATGTTTTTGATGATAGGTTTGCTGTATCAGGGCTGATTTGAGGCTAAATAACAACAAAATTATTACTGAGACAGACCAATGACGGGTGGTTGTATGACCTGCTAGAATAAGTAGCCATATGGGTTACATGGAAAATACTCGCATTTTTCCATGTAACCCATAATTTTTCCATGCATTGCTATTATAAGATAATTAAGATGTCAATTAATAATTTAAGATTTTACCTTATAACATCCTGATAGATAATATTTCTATTTTTCCATGTAAGTGATGATAATATTTCAATTTTTTTCATGTTTAATTTAAATATATGTTGTGAATTAATTATTTGATATTACACTTCCACACTAAATTAATGGCAGTGATTTTTACCATCTTCTTAATTGCACCATGGCTCACGTTCCTATTCGAAATATATTCTTAAAATTATTGCTTGGAGCGTCACTCCCTTGCTTACTTCCCCACTTACTAATCTTGAATTTCATGACATTTTACCTCAGAACTTTTTTTTTACAAAATTTTGTTACATGCTACTAACGATTCTGAATTCTACATGCATTTTTCTATCATTTAAGCCTAAGGAAAGTATCATTTTATTTTAAAATTAAAAACTTTATGCTAATTGAAAATGAAAACCAGCCTTACTGCCCATCTAGAGGTCTCACATATTGTGATGTAACTTTTTTTCTACTGAACCAAATCGCATACTATTTATACCAAAATGTAGCTGAGAACTGAATTAGTGGTGAAGCTTGGAAGCTGCTGTGATTGACGAAATGGTGAACTTAAGAATATATTCAATCATGACCGTGGTTGAATGATATGTCTGCGTGTGTGTGTGTGTATGCACATTAATGTAGATGTGAAATCACTGGTGATCTGTCTATGCCAGGTGCTGAGGGAGTTTGCCTCCCTTGTCAGTCATTAAAATAGTGCTTATTGTAGCTATGAGTTGTTTCGACTCTTATTTCTAACAATACTGACGCTTAGTGACGTATATATTTTTACCTTTCGGTTGAAAAATTGCTAACAAGCCACCGTTATTATTTATAATTTTCTCTTTTACTATTTACTAAATCAGCGTATGATTTCTACGACAATCTTATAAGCTGACGAAGCGAGCTGAGTTTAAGCCTAGGCGCCGGTAAGAGCCGCTGAAGAGCATTAATGTAAATGCAAAATAACAGATGATCTGGCTATGCCAAGTGCTGAGTAAGCTTGTTTCCCTTATCAGTCATTAAGATAATGCTTTAAGAGCATTTAAAGTCGTGAATATGAGTTGTTTTGACTCTTATGTCTAGCAATACTGGTGCTAACTAGCGCCCTTAGTCGCTTTAGTGACGTATATATTTTTGCCATTCAGGATTTTGTCAATCAGTCACAGATTTAATTTTTTTTTTTTTTAATGAAACAGTTTGAAACTTCGGATACCGGTTGAATGTGTCACGTAGAACAAGGTTTATTCAACGTTTTAAACCAAATTTTGTATTTCAGAAGCTATTTCGTGTTGAAGTTGTCGTATTTGGGTAATTTTAACCAATCAATAACGTGTATTCAGCTGAAGAAAGTTACTGATGTTGTTTACGAACAACTTCCGGATCCATTGATAAAGCGATGAATCTTCAACAACAGAAAATTTAAACTTAAAATCTCACCTAACAAAACCTGTCTTTAATAACCAGATATGTTTTCATTGCAACATATATGAGAATGTGTCCATCTATCTGTCTGTCTGTTTATCTATACATACACGCACACACATTAATAATAGGTAGAAGTTACAGGGTGACAATGGCCAAATTCGTGTTTTATAAGTGCCAATACACGAAACTCTCAACTTTTGACTTACTCTCTAACATCTGCCGATGATATATATACATTTTTTTGTGAATTATTTCCCTATATGCATACATATATGTGTAAAACAAATCTCATCACGCAATCGAACCAATGAAAGAGCCTCTACCTGGTCGCTCGACACGCTAAAAATAGCAGCTAAAGTATTCCCTTACTTAAATTACACGTCCATTGTACATAATTCCTAGATTATCACTAAGAAGACGGTTTGCTGAAGGCGGGAATATCTTTGATGATAGGTTTGCTGTCTCAGGGTTGATTTGAGGCTAAATAACAGCAAAATTATTACTGAGACAGACCAACGAGAGAGTCTGTATGTGGTTGCAGCTAAATTAAAATTTGAATATTAAAAATTATTTCATTATAGTTTACAAATAACACTACACTTATTTAAGTAGAATTTGGCTAATTTACTACCTTAAATACAGAAAAAAGTGACTAATTAGACAAACTTACAGTTTTGTACAATAAATTTAAAAGTGAAAAATGTAAAAAGTGATAAATTAGAAGAACTGACATTCTTCGTTGCAATATTTTAAGTAAAAAGTTTCTTATTCTTTACTTCACTAGAAGTAATAGTTTGTCCTATACTTTTCCAGGAGTAATAACTTGTCCTGTATTTTTCCAGGTTTATAATCTTACGAATATTACTTTTCATGCTCACATTTTATCATATAATATATATATTATTATTTATACTATTTATACATGTTTTTTGTGTGTGAGTGCGCTCGCTTTGGAAACTAGTCAATAACTTCAATTCTGTATAGGATACAAAAACCGGGAAAGCGAAACAAAACCAGAGATATGTTGAAATAACAAGCAGGTATATAGACAGCCAGGTAACAAATAATGGAAGTCATTTATAAAAATATAGAATTAAAGAAATACATATACGTACATACCAGAATCTACATTCATGTAACATCGGAAGCATGTGGATTTTTAGTTATATCAGAGTTATGTTGGAATAACAGACAGACAGATATATAGACAGACAGGCGTTAAGTAATGAAAGACAACTATTTAAGCATAGAATTAAAGAAATATATGTACGTACATATCAGAATCTGCAGTCGTATAACATCGGTAGCATGTGGCTTTATTTTTATTGTTTGGTTAAATATTCTTTGTGGTCTCGTCCTATACACAATTTTAACACCGTGTACGTCTTCAAGCAATTTTCTCCACCAAAACCCTATCGGGCTTTGATCACCAATCACATAGATATTAGCATCAGGTATTACTCGTCGGATGCTGAACGCACTCATGTAATTCAAAAACGTGAAATTGTATGCTCCATAAATTATATAGAATACGTTTTTGGGTACCGTTTTCCATTCTTTTCCAGGCGGGGGTTGCAAACAATCGCTGCTGTTTGCTTTCAAACCGCGTTTTGTGGCCGTCTGCGATAGATACATCCAACAAAGTAAATCCATGCGTTCCAAAGGTCCATCAAATCCTAACAAGGAAAAGGTGCTATCACTTTCCAGTATCATGTGTAGCAACTTCTGAGCAGCAGTTTTTACTTTCCATGTATCCTCGTTGGTGATTTTCAATGGGCCATAGACTCGTTGCTTTATTTTCATGTTTTCAGGTAATCTGCACAGCTTGTACAATCGTATGTGACTTAAAATATAAATCCCTATGGAAGTACTAATTATACACAGAACAAAGAGGTGTTTTAGTGTCATTCTCATTGTGAAGTCCGGTTTGTTTCAGTGAGAATGAGATTTCTTGGCTGAGGGAAGAAAATATGTAGAACAAATAAGAACTAAAGAACATGAAGGAAAAAAAGGCAAAAGAAAAAAATACGTTAGAAAGAGAGAAGGAAAGCAAGTGAGAAAGAAAGAAAGAAAGAAAGAAAGAAAGAAAGAAAGAAAGAAAGAAAGAAAGAAAGAAAGAAAGGAAACTTGGAGAAAGAAAATAAACAAGGCAGAAAGAAAAGAAGATAAGGGGAAAAAGGAAAAAAATTAAATAAGCAAAACAACAAAAAAATATTAGGTATTGATTAAAAAAACAGAGAGAGAGAGAGAAGGAAAGAAGAAGAGGGGGGTATTGATTCGTTTGTAAAGAGCTTGTCATGTTTCGACGGCGAAATTTGATCGTTACTTATGTTTAGCCTCCAAATATCAGGCTTTAGAGTTTTTTTTCTTTTATATAACTTCCTATATCTTCTTATGTCTTAAATATTTAAAATTCTAGTAAGAAGTTTTTACAGAAATGTTCTGTCTTCAGCTGTTAATCCGCCAACTTACTGATTATATTTTTTCTTTAGAGGTGACATCCACATTCAGTAGTTGATTAAAAGAGAAGCCCCTCATGATAATGTTTTTCAATTATATAGGCGCAGGAGTGGCTGTGTGGTAAGTAGCTTGCTAACCTCACTGACCAAGGAGTTCGCATTCTTCATGCAGCTTGAAAGTCACGTTTTGCGACGTGAAAATTGAACATTTTGGAAGCACGACTACAGGTAGGTGTTTGTTGTACTTTTTTGAGGGCTTAGTGGAGTTTGTTGCCCTGTATTTAATATTTTTTGGTGAGTAATAGACTCCACTCTGCTCCAGACATTTTCCTGCCTGTGGCCGTCTATAAAGACTCACTTTGCAGTGAGAATTGTGTTTTCGAGGAGGCGTAGCCCCTCCGCAAAAATTAATTTCTTTGCGAAAATTATCTTCGTGTCTGTGGATTACCAAGGAGTACCAAGGCAGGAGGGACTGTTTTTGCAAGGTGGACGTGAGTGTGTTGGCTCTGGCCAATTACAAGAAAAAAGAACAAAAACAGAGAAGTTTGTCGAGGCAAGTGATTTTGTTTTATCTGAGCTGGGTATGCGGGCTGCCCCCGGGCACGGAGGCGGGATGGATCGAAGATACCATCCGGCGAGGCCTGGGGGATAGCGGGCCCAGGCTATTGAGGGTGGATGTTGCTCCTGCGGTCGACTGGGAGGGGTCAAAGGCAACTTTGACCCTGTGGACCCCGGTGGCCGTGGGAGATATAACATTCCCAGACTTCTTAAAACTGGCCGGATACAGGTACCCGGTGATACTTGAGGGACGCCCCAAGTGTCACCTGTGTCTGGAGCCTGGCCATATCAGGAAAAACTGTACCAAGGGCCGTGGTAAGGCCCTGCAGCATGAAAAGGAGAAAGTGCCCGCCGCCCCTTCATTGGAGGGGGAGACGGTGGAAGTCGTGGAGAAAGTTGCCTCCACGAAAAGAAAAAGAAAGGTGATCAACAATGGTTGCTCACCAAAGAATGTACAGGCGGCGGAGGAGGGTAGCGACCCCCGACGTCTGTCGACGCAGCCCCCTGCTCTCGCAGCCTCAAAAGGAAAGAGGAAAAAGAGGAGCAGAGGACGGTCGGCGGATGTTCCTAGGACGCCGACGGAGCCGCAAGTGGGATGTGTGCCACCTGCGGATAGGGCTCCGTCAGTGAGAAGTGTGCCACTGACGGATCAGTGTGAGGTCCCTTCCTGTGAAGAGGGGGTGTTTATCCTCCTTTACCACAAGGGAGGGACGGTGAAAAAATTTTTGGACGGCTTGGGTGACCGAGAACGTGTGGACACGGTCTGCTCAAGTAGTCCGTTATGGCCTCCGCAGGTGGCTGCGGAGGTAGTAACGGGTTCAGTCCCATTGCGTCGCACCTTGGGCAAGTGTCTTCTACTATAGCCTCGGGCCGACCAAAGCCTTGTGAGTGGATTTGGTAGACGGAAACTGAAAAGAAGCCCGTCGTATATATGTATATGTATATATATATATATATATATATATATATATATATATAATATATATATATATATATATATATATATATATACATTTTTTATATATATATAAAATTTTTTCACCGTCCCTCCCTTGTGGTAAAGGAGGATAAACACCTCCTCTTCACAGGAAGGGACCTCACACTGATCCGTCAGTGGCACACTTCCCACTGACGGAGCCCTATATGTGTGTGTGTGTGTGTGTGTGTGTGTGTGTGTGTGTGTGTGTGTGTGTGTGTGTGTCCGTGTTTGTTCCCTCAACATCGCTTGATAACCAATGCTGGTGTATTTACGTCCCCGTAACTTAGCGGTTCGGCAAAAGAGACCTATAGAATAAGTACTAGGCTTACAAAGAATAATTCCTGGGGTCGATTTGCTCGGCTAAAGGTGGTGCTCCAGCATAGTCGCAGCCAAATGAGTGAAACAAGTAAAAGAGTAAAAAAGTATTGTTGAAATATATCGTCCGCATTTTTCTGTGACACACACACACATACACACACACATAAGGCAAAAACCATTCAAGGAAAGTTATACACATCTCGCGTCATTCTGAGACAAAAACAAAGACAAAACATGCGACATCCCTATTAAATATAACATGGTCATTGAAAGAAGGTAGAATAAGCAACTCCGAGATGGAATGGAAAAGAATTGCCAAAACTGAAAGATACACAGGACGGGGTACCAGATGTGAACTCTACATTACTGAAAAATTGAACATTATACAGTCAAGAGATAACATTTTAAACATGAAGGATGTATCCTTCTCGCTCTGCATACACAAGCAATATTTTACACTCAAATATTTCAAAGAAGATCCCTATAAACGAGGGTAAACCTACCAGAATAGCCCCTTTCTTAAACATGAATACACATAGCACACAAACTTCACACAAAGATGAACTACTTTAACATACAAATACAAGAACACCATGCCCAGAACAAAATCAAACAATGCAAAATAGAGCAAACAAATTAACCACAAAAAATCTACCCAGAAGACAAATCCAAGACAGACGAATCCAAAGCGATTATACTTGTTTCGTTTCTGTTGAAAAATACAAATAACCACCTTAATAACATACTAGTTGGACCCATGAAAAATTCACGGAAAGCATAAAAAATGTATCTGTAAATTGTGCTGGTGCCATGAGAAATGTTTCTATATTGTGACAGTTGAGGGCGGCGAGCTGGCAGAAACGTTAGCACGCCGGGCGAAATGCTTAGCCGTATTTCGTCTGCCGTTAAGTGTTCTGGGTTCAAAATCCGCCGAGGTCGACTTTGCCTTTCATCCTTTCGGGGTCGATAAATTAAGTACCAGTTACGCACTGGGGTCGATGTAATCGACTTAATCCCTTTGTCTGTCCTTGTTCGTCCCTTCTATGTTTAGCCCCTTGTGGGCAGTAAAGAAATATATATTGTGACAGTTGCAGAATATAGAAAGAAGGGTAAAACCGATATCTTTATAATCCAACCAAAACATCTTAGTTACGCAAACGTAAATAGAATTACTATTTAGCCTTAAAATACATCGTACAAATGCAAAGAACCTTCTTGGTTTAGTGGTGCGGAACGTTCATCTGGGATTCTTTTATTTGTTTCAGTCATTTGACGGTGTCCATACTGGAGCACCACTCTTTAGTCGAAGAAATCGAACCCCGGACTTATTCCCTATAAGCCTGGTGCTTATTCTATCAGAGTCTTCTGTCGAACAGCTACGTTAGAGAATGCAAACACACCAACATCGGTGTGTGGCTCAGTGGCTAGGGGTATTCGGCCCACGATCATAAAGTTATGAGTACGATTCCCTGCGGTGCACTGTGCTCTTGAGCAAGGTGCTCTACTTCACCTTGCTGTAACCCACTTCGACTAAAGGATGGTGCTCCAGTATGGACACCGACAAATAACTGAAACAAGTACAAGAATACCAGCAGAACGTTCCGTACCACTAAACCAAAAAGGTTCTATGAATATATACGATGTATCTTAAAGATAAATAGTAATTCTGTTTACGTTTGCGTAACTGAGATATTCTGGTTGGATTATATAGTTATCAGTTTTACACGTCTTTCTATATTCTGTAACTGTCACAATATAGAAACATTTCTCATGGCACCAGCACACAATTTACTGAGACATTTTTTATGCTTTCCGTGAATTTTTTACGGGTTCAGCTAGTATATTTTTAAGGTGGTTATTCACAATTTTTGACAAAGTGGTTCATGGTATGATATGCCACAAACTGCGTGATCTCGGCATAGCTGGAAAACTTGGAGAGTGGTAACATGACTTTCTGAAAGATAGAAGTCAGGCAGTAGTGGCTAATGGAGCCACCTCTATGAAAACACAAATAGTGAACGGTGTTCCACAGGGCATTGTCTTGGGACCACTGCTTTTTATAGTGGCCCTCTCAAATATGCCCTCAAGTGCCCGGATAGCTACCTTCACAAGCTACGCAGACGATACGAAAGTCTCTCGGAAAATACAGATCCCCAGCGATGTTGCACATCTGCAGCAGGAGTTGGACTCAATTTACAGATGGGCTGAGGATAATAATATGCAATTTAATGCCGAAAAATTCCAAGCCCTGCGCTACCAGCGTCTAAAACTGCATATGAAACTTACAGGATACACTGGTCCACAGGGAATTTCAATACCAGAGCCTCAATCAGTGAGGGACCTGGGTATCGACATGAGTGATGATACCTCTTTCCAAGTGCATATTACCAGGATGGTTGGATGGATCCTCTGAACATTCAGAACCAGAGATGAGGAAACCATGATGGTCCTCTGGAGGACATTCGTCCTCAGCCACCTGGATTACTGCTCCCAGCTATGGTCACGCAACAGTGTGAAATTAACAGCGGACCTTGAAGCAATCCAGAAAAGATTCACAAAGAAGATTGTCTCTTTGCAACTGCTCACCTACTGGGAAAGGCTGAAACAGCTAATACTCTACTCCCTGGAGAGAAAACAGGAGTGGTGAGCAGTAATATACATCTGGAAGATTCTGGAAGGTATTGTGCCAAATTTTGGCATTGAAAGGTACATCAATGCCAGAACGGGACGACACTGCATAGTGCCAAAGATCCCAGCAATGCCATCGCACTTCAGGACCAGTTACTGCAACAGCCTGGGTTTCAGGGGCCCACAGCTTTTTAATATTCTCCCAAAGAGCCTGAGGAACCTGCACAAGGTAGATGTAGGCGTTTTTAAATCAAAGCTGAATCTCTTCCTGTCGAGAGTCCCAGATGAACCTACCTCACAGCAAGAGGTGAATATGAGGGTAGCTACATTAAACTCCATTGTTCACTAAGTGCCACATATTGGAAGAAGCTCTCAGTAATAACAATGTAGCAGAACGGCGGTGCACCAGCATGGCCGCACCTCTGAGCTGAAGCTACAGAAAAATATATATATGTATATATATATATATATATATATATATATATATATATATATATATATAGATAGATAGACAGACAGACACACAGACACAGAGAGAGACAGACAGACAGACACACAGACAGACAGACACAGACAGACAGACACAGACAGACAGACATACACACATGTGTGTGTGATAGGTATTAGCGACAGAAACAGTATCAATACCAAAACGCAATCTTTATATTCAACTTAATTGAATTCCTTGAGAGGATGTCTTGTATGGACGTTATGCACCATGCATCCTTACGAGAGATACTCTTAGGGTAAATAACACAGCATTCGGTACTCTAACAATATATCCATATATATATATGTGTGTGTGAGTGTGTGTGTGTGCACACACATATGCACACATTACTGTATCACTGTATCAACCAGACTATCGGATATGATTATACATCGCTTTTTACAATGCTCTTCTTCGTATTGTTGAAACCTTCAAATTATGTCAACCTATTGGATAGGCGGGCAGAATTCTTTCTTTCGTCATGCCTTCCTGTCTGTCACCGTATTGTTTGATTCGCAATGGTCCAGGAGAAATACATTCGAGGTTTGTTGATGCGGAAACACTTGTCAGAGTCCTCAATTTCTTTCTTACCTCCTGTCTTCTTGTCAGTCACCGTGTTCTTTGATTCGCAGTGGTTCAGGAGAAATGCATTCATGTAACCTGCGTACGGCTTATAAATAACATTTAGGCACGTTATGTAGGTTTTAGTCATATGTCTCTTTCGGTTCTTAGGCACAAGAGTTGTACTTGTAGCTATTAGCTAATACAGTATTTCGAGTTCAGTGTTCTTAGTTCTTTTGAACAAGTTGACGAAGGCTACTTTATAGGACATGAGCTTTCTTTACCAATAACAGACCGGCTGGTTTCTGCATTCGATAATTCTGTAAGAATAGTCAGGAGACTTCCATTGGTGATATATGTGCAGCAGAAGTGATTTACACTGTCATAATGTAAGAGATGTTTTCGTTATGGGCTATCTTGGCTTAAATACCCGAATGTCGGCTCCACAAGCCTTTTCGTTCCAGCAAGTAACATGATCTCGTGATTAAACGAACCTGTTGTTTGTATTAGTCGGTTTCCAGCTGTGCAATCGTGTTAGTAATCACCAGCCCCTGGGGGCCTCCTATTCTCTATAAGGACGAAAGTTCTCGACTGCTTTAGGCCTTTGGCACATACCACTGACCACACGCAACTCGTTTCCGGCAACGATGTATCTGATACCAGCCAGTCTCCGCTTTCATTTCCACCAAACTGTATGTAGACCACTCGACCAACAGACCAACGGCTGCCTCTACACACCACCAAACAGCACATCGACTTTGTCTACAAGATCAACAGTCCAGCCCAACCACGAAGTTCTCTCACACATCTTTGTTGTAACCTGTTATGTTATTTTATTTCATGTATGACAATCATTGTTTTTTTTTTTCTATAACGGAGAATAAATCGTTGCTTGCCAGTTCATTTTTATTTCAAGTCGTATATCATTTCCACATTTCCCTCATTAATCATCTTCGTTATATATGTTTTGGGAGAAATATTTGCTCATCTAACCACATTGCTGTTTGTTTGTCCTATGTACTTGTAATTTCTTGCGACTTCAAAACTTTTCGCTTCACACTAGAAATTCATATTTAAGGACATTTAGCTTACCTGTGAGTGTCACTTGTGCGTAGCTATCGTAGGCCTCGGATAATTTATCATTAAGTTGCAGCTGGTGTTTCATGAATTAATTATACAGTTTACATTTAATGATAGTATCCAATTGTCCAGTTGCATCGATTGATATTTTTTTCAGGTTTACCCATTTTTGATTGTGTTTTCTCATTTCAATCAATTTCTTTTATTCCCATCTGTTGACGAATAGTAATTACACTACAACAGGGCATTCAAGGTCCCAAAGTTCGGAACTAGTTTATGTCTTTAGCAAGTTAATTGGCCACTTATGATATCAAGCTGGTACGTTTTTAATAGAATCCAATCATAATTATTCTTTCATTCGGTGGTTTGTTGATGTAAATTTTATGTATGTGTGTGTGTGTTGTTCCTCCAACTTCTTTGGTTCGCTTTCCACGAATCTCTTTTTCGGTTGATTTCTCTGTTTGTTTTGTATGCCTTTTCTACTTCTTACCCAATACTTTATTTTACCTGTTCATTTGGTAATTACGCCATCTCTCCAGCTCTGCTTTCCATTCTTGTATGTCCTCATATACACTTTTTCACCAACTTTAAAGAATCTTGCTATGTCTTCCCTGGCATTTTTCTTTTTCTTGCCAATTTATCAAAGACTGATTTTCCTTTACTTGTGAACATCAGCTCCGCTGGTGAGCTACTTGCTGGTGAATTCGGATTTGGTGTCACACGGTACACTCATAAAAATTGTTGTAGAGCTACCTCACCCGTGACTTCCTTATTTGATGTACTTAGGGTTCTCTCTAAGGTATCAACAAAGCGTTCTGCCTGTCCGTTAGATCTGGGATGTTATGGCGCAGTAGTTATATGTTCTGCTGCGAACGTTTCGCAAAACTTTTTAAATTCAACAGACACAAATTGCGTTCCATTGTCAGACACTATCGCGTCTGGGCTGCCAAATCTCTCAAACATTTAGTGTAAAAAATTTATCACAATTGAGGAGGTTAGTTTCTTACACTTGCTCTCTCACTCAATAATAATAATAATAATAATAATAATAATAATAATAATAATAATAATAATAATAATAAGGATTATTACGAAGTTGCATAGTATTACTTTTAAATCTTTTTATAAATATACAGATTTACATAAGCCTACACAGGTTTCAACTACACCGATTAGTAACCGTTGCAATTCCAACCCTACTATGATACTGGTGCAGTTTCTTCAGGGTCTTTACTTAATATCCTTCAATTTAATTGTTTAAATTTGTTCATTTATCGACTATGCATTGTATGATATAGAGTTGTTCCTTATGTTTGATGCAAACAATCTTCAATTCAAACTTTGATTGGATAATCACTTATAGTCCATTAGTTATCAAAGCATACACCCACGGGTTATCAAAGCGTTGGCTCCGGTCATCTGCGAGCCTTTAACACGTCTATTCAATATGTCATTGGCGACGGGTGTTATACCTGCGGACTGGAGAACAGCGATGATCTGCCCAATTTTCAAGAAAGGGAGCCGCGAAGACCCGCTTAACTACCGACCGGTTTCCCTTACTTCAATAATCAGCAAGATGTTCGAAACCATCCCTAAGAAAAGTATGATGCTCCACCTCCAAAACACAGCCTCTATCTCTGATTCCCAACACGGCTTCGTGCCGAAGAGATCATGCTTGACCAACTTACTGGTAATGGAAGCTTGGTGACGCGCATCCTCGATGATAGTGATGCTGTTGACATTGTTTTATTGGATTTTGCCAAAGCTTTTGACTCGGTAAACCACCGCCTATTACTTGTCAAGCTTCAAGCATATAGTTTCCATCCGGATATTGTACGATGGGTTGGTGCCTTCCTCTCAGATCGCTCCTTCCAAGTCCAAGTTAATGGTTCGCTGTCCGAGCAGTGGCGTGCCTCAAGGTTCAGTGCTTAGGCTCTTATTGTTCTTAGTCTTCATAAATGACTTGCCCGACGACCTCACGTAACACACTCTTCTATTTGCCGACGATGTCAAACTGGCGGCTCCTCGCGGTGATATAGAGGATCTTCGTCGATGTCTCCGCCAAATTTGGAGATGGTCTAACGAATGGGACCTGTGTCTGAACGTGTCAAAGTGCTGTCGTCTGCCTGTTGGCTCTCCTCCTGCAACTCAACTTGATTTCGAGCCGGGTCGTCTGCTGCTGGAGAGGACCGATCAGGTAAAGGACCTGGGTATCTTGGTGGATTCCTCCTTTTCGCCTTCGGCTCAGTGCGTCCATGCTGCCAACAAAGCACGCGGAGTACTGTTCTTGATTCGACGGTCATTCGGAATGCTCACAGCAGCCATATTCCTATCGCTCTATGTCACGCTGGTAAGACCCATATTGGAGTACGGGATTCAAGCCTCTTCTCCTTATCTCCTCAAAGACATACAGCATCTCGAAAGAGTCCAGAAGCTGGCTACCCGCATGGTTCTTGGTCTCAAGAATTTGTCTTATGAAGAAAGGCTGAAGACGCTCGACCTTTATTCTCTAGAAAAACGACGACGCCGTGGTGATCTCATTCTCGCCCACAACATCATAAGCGGGAAGTGTAACCTCTCGAAAGAGCTGTTCTTCACTCCTGCTCCAGAGCATCGGATGCGGGGTCACTCCAAAAAGCTCTATCTACGACGATTTCATCTCAATCGAAGGAGAGGGGCTTTCTCCGTCCGGGTTGCGGATCCGTGGAATAAGCTGCTGGACGAGATAGTGAAGATGCCGACGACCGCTCGGTTCAAAGTCTCCCTTGACCACAAGTGGCCTGAACTCTTTACATGAACACCACCCTGTACATAACTCCATGTCCCCCTACATGGCCTTGCTTTTTGCTTTCTGAGCCAAAAAATTAACTAACTAACTAACATTTCAAAACATTCTACTGTTTAAATGCTTATTATTCATTTATACAGGGCAAATGTGAATTTCCTCATGTACTAGACTCATCGTAGACGCGCGCTAATACCCAGAAGGGCTCGATATGAATCACGACTATAAGATACCCGGTTTTGGTTAAACTGCACCGCAAAATGTGGGAGTAGTTAGGAATCTAAATCGTAGGAGACAGACACACAACCTTACTTTTATATATAAAGATAAACTTGGCATGACGAACGTTTCTGATCGGTGGATGCTACATCTTCTGATCAAAAGCGCACCAGACTGACCATATGGAGGAATCTGACACTGTTTCAGGCTGCTCCAGTTAGTTTCCTTGAACGTTTCCGAACCCAGAATGAACGTTAGGTTCAAAACTTTGAACTAGTGACAAAGAGGCAGCACATACAGTGAAAACACCTCTCTTTACCCACCCCAAAGAAGGGTAAAGTAATTTCATCTGCATGGAAATTGATGGCCCCAGTTTTTTGGGGGTGTAAAAGGCATTGTGCTTATTGACTATCTTAAACAGAGCCACACCATCAATGGAGAGTTTATGCTAAATTACTGCAATGGGGAATATTGTGTGGTGAGTATCTTGCTTACCAACCACATGGTTCCGGGTTCAGTCCCACTGAAAATTAATCAGTAATGCTCACTCCATCACAGCTGGTGAGCTGATTCGCGATGTCCTCCTTCTACCTCCACTTCCCAACTAGCGCAAACGCACGGGCGAGCAGCAGAAGACCTGAGCAATGACGATAAAGGAGGACGTCTCCAAACTCTCAGGTCCACAGGTGGTCGGTCTGCGCAGATGGAACTGCGAATGACTCGCTATCTCCAGTGACCTCGCACAGGACCATTGAGCGTGGGCCGCCATAGTTCGTGATGCCGTCAGGACTAGAGAAGAAGCTGGCTCAACCTGCCCTGGGTGAACGCCGTCGCAAGTACAAGTACATCACAGCTGGTGGAGGTTAACTCACCCTGTCAATATTATCGAGAATGTCATTGGAATCAGTGACTGATTTCACAAAATGGCAATGTGAAAATTATAAAATGATCAAGGCGACTAGCAGCAATTTAAAACCAACAAGGAAATAATTCACCGTCACTATATATAAACTGACGCAGAATATGATCAATGCCTACTAAAAAAAAATGCACTAACTTCCTAGGAACGACTCACATGAGAGATAGACTGATTGTTGAAATTTGATAAGTTCAGAACTTAAGGTTCGTATATTCGTAACTTCATTAAAGACTACTGTTTTGGTTGTGCAGAGTTAATCATGAGTGGAATAAATACATAGAGTATATTATATATCATGACATTTATTTCAATTAGCTATTATACATTCTATTACATTCAGAATGTAATTATTTAATAAATAATCAAATAATTAAATTAAATTAAAAAAACATGAAGCACACCATAATAATAATTTAATAATCTTGTATAATTTTAATTAATAAATGCCTTGTAAGCTGTTCCTCCAGCTGTTTACTGCTGGGCAAGATCATCTTGTTCAGAGTGCGGCGGGACATCGACGTCTTGCTGTGATTTAGCGTCTTGATCAGGACGACCAAGGTGGGAGACTCTAATACATGCAGCGGTAGCATGTTGTAGACAAACAGATCTACACTTCTTCTGTCCACCATAGACTGACGGACGACAGTGCCAGCAGTTTAGGTAAACGCCTCACCAATGCTGGGCTGGCGAGCTTTATTTGCACATGGTTGCGACGACTGGCTACTGGCACTGTTACCAGAAGATTGTCTGTGCTTCTCACGGGAAGAGCCGGGCTTTTTAGAAGCTCGCCGTTTGTCCCTTGATGGTGGTCACCTTAGGCTGGCACGTGATGGAAGTACAGGATTTTGGTTTTCCTCTTATCCCTTGTCGTACGGATAAAATTGTTCTCCATGAGGGGCTCTCAACTTAAGCGACCTCTACCTCACCCACAGCCGTTGAAAACTCCTCAACAGTCCCTTCTTCCTCGGGCCGAACAAAACTAACTTCACCTTCCATAACGATAAGCGATAACTTGATAAGCAAATAACGTACACTTCTGTCGCTGACACTGTAAAACTTTCTGTATTGTGACAACGACCTAAGAGAACACAACTCAAAACTGAAGAATTCCCAATGCTGCTCAGCTAGCTGCTGCTGTGTTGACCAATCACGTGTTGTCACGTGTACACGTAGTCAGCCAATAAGCATGCTTGACGGACTCTTCCAGACACGCTCACAACAGACAGTAGCAAACGTATGAATTTTGCTAGCGGACTTAAAGTTAGCAGATCTAGTTTCAGCGGAAGCTAATTGATCCGCTAACGGTTTCCCAAGTTTGCGAAAACGCTAATCCACTAAACGAAATGTTAGCTTCGCTTATTAGTTGTTAGCGGATTAGCGGAATCGTGCTCAGCACGGGTAATGGGTTTTCCGTATCGCCACACTCACACACACACACACACACACACACACAAACACACACACACACACACACACACACACACACACACACACAGACAGACACACACACACACACAGACACACACACACACACACATATGTATGTATCTATGAATATAAAGATGAGAACTACACGACCGATTTCATTCAAATTTTACACATGCGTTACTTAGGGTCCAAGTTGTGTCATAGGCCAAAAGATTTTCAAATTCTGGCTTATTGCGAGCCCAGAGCAATCTCTTATCTCTTCCACTATTTCAGTACTAAGTGTCAAAAGCGAAACAAAACATCTCTCTATTGTAATGTCAGATACTTTCACTTTAATACTTTCATTGTTAATACTGAAACTATTAAAGTGAAAATTCTATGTCACATATATACAGGCATAAATACATACATACATATATATATTTATATATACATATATATATATTATGTACATGTATATGTATGTATATATATACATATATGTATATGTATATTTAAACCACCTGATGAATGACTGCGACTCAAAAATTTGAAGATGTTAGCAGGCATGAAACGACCGTAGTGTGATATTAATTATATTTTTTTAATAATTTTGTTATATATTTAAATAATATAAATTAATCATATGTATTGGCTTAATTTTTTCATTGTTTGATTTGCCTAATAGTGGTTTTGTCTCTAATTTAATATAATATATATATATATATATATATATATATATATAATATATATATATATATATATATATATATATATATATATATATATATATTATGTATATATATATATGTATACATCTGCACATATGTATATATACAGGTGTATATGTGTAAATGTATATGTATAGATGTATATATATATATATATATATATATATATATATATATATATATAGATGTATATGTATAGATGTATATATATACATGTATAAAGAGAGAGATTTATATGTTTATGTGTATATATGTGTGTATATATGTAGATGTATATGTAATATGTATACGTGTATATACACATATATACATGGATACATATATATTTTCCTCCGTCTTCCCTTCTCTGAATCTTTCCTTTTCCTATGTTTCTGACGAAGAGCTCCGCTCGAAACGTCAAACCCTCCTTCTTCCCTTCCTTCCTGAGCGTCCAATAATACTATATTTGTTCCACGTCCTCGCGTTGTTGCGTTTTCTCTTTTTGTGTTTTCATGTTTGGATTAACTTTATATATACATATACATACATATATACATACATCCATACTTACATACATGCATACATACATATTCAGTTGCAAAGGCTTATTTTGAGTAAAGTTATTTGGTTGCAGACCTTCTTTCAGTCTTTTTATTATCACTGGGTCAGAAATAATCCCCAGATGGTAACATTGATTTCAAGACTGGCCATTCAAAGAAATTTATAGATTGCAAATTTATTCTGCCCAATTACCTATCAGCATAGTAATGATTGGCAAACTCCAGATGTGACTCTTTCATTTCCCCTTAGCCCTCACGTCACACAGTAAATGTTTATTTGACTTGGGTCACGCCCTTCCAATTGTTATAGATCCGTAATGCATCATACAGATGTATGGTGAGGAATCCTAAATTGGGGAGTGGTAACGACTAGAGTAGGGTAGATGACTGCTTATTGTGATCATTCACGTCTTGATTTCCTGTAACTTTGCTCTCTTTTACAAACCCAGTGAACATTCATATATTTCCGATTTCAAAGAAATCTGAACAATAGGTATAAGGCCCAAGTTAAGAAAGATTCTCAACAATTCAACTTCTCTGATTGGCTTTAAGAACCACACACACACACACACACTCATACACATACACACACACAATAGGGACCTTAACTCCCACATTTTAGAGCTCCATCTGCTCCATTTTTCAGGAGCAAAAACTTTTCAATAGGTTTCATAAGATTTGGATTTTGGAATCGGGTCATAAAGATAAGTCGTATGGGATAAATATGTCATTATTACAATTTTTGTTAGGGTGTGTAAAGAGGGAAAGTACCCTCATTAAAATTGTTAATCTGCAATTTTGATGAAATTTGAATCACAGGTACTCCAGTTCATTAGAGAAAATATTTTTTACAAAGTCTAATTCTTCACAACTCCATGTGATACGGGCAAAGCCGGGTATCTCTGCTAGTATGTATACATATATATATATATGTATGTATGTATTATGTATGTATGTATATATATATATATATATATATATATATATATATATTATATATATATATATATATATATATATATAATATATATATATAACGTAACGAGACCGTAACGGATGACAATAAAAGCATACAGACAGGTGGATGATACAAAGATGGACAGGAAAACCAGGACGAAACATTCGTAGCTTTCTATTCATCAGTCAAGCTTCCAATTATCATTACAGTTTCGGCCTATTACACTTGAGACGGTTCAACATCGGTAGGTCTCAAAAACCTAAGTTAAGTGCATTAAATTTTTCGAAGAAAGCGAGCGACATCACGGACGAAAACAAAAAACGAGAAAACGGAGAAAATGCTACGCGATTACAAATAGAAGCAACGAGAATAAGAAAAGGTGTCTTTCGACTAAAAGAACAATTTAAGTTAAGCTGGTGCCACCTGATTCCGTAACCGACAAGGCTATCAGATGTTGTTACACATCGGTAGTCAGAATGTGCTTTTGCATTATTTTAGTCCTCAAATGACGCCTCCCCGATGGTTAGGTGAGCAGGCCAACATTCCTCCACCCCTGATCGATAGGAGGACTGCAACAACGTAAAAGGAAGTGCTGTGCTCAAGGGCACAACGCGCCGCCCAATCAGGGAATCGAACCCTCGATCTGGCGATCGCGAGTGCAAAAGACTTACCACTAGGCCACGCGCCTTCACACATATATGCATACATACTTTTACACACACACACACAGTTGGAAACAGATGCATTAAATAGGTGAAAGTTACTGTATTGTTTGCAGCCCCTGATTATATTCACGTTACTCTTAACTCTGCCGTATGATTCGGTAGTGGACATGCAAACACTATAGGGTCATTACGTAGTATGAAGCGCGCATCTATTATGTGAGAATACTAGGATGTGTGAAGTTGACATTTCGTGTTTTTGATATTCCTTACGATCGTTTCAGCGATTGTTAATCAAAATCGATCACTAATCGCAAGTTATAAAGTACAACATGTAAAATATGTTTGATCATATTGATTAGGGACCGATTTGTTAGACGGAGTTGAAGTACCTTTTTAAGAAGGGTTTTAGCAAAAAATATGTTCCTTGGTTCCAAAGTTACTGTAAGGCGGCACAACTCGACGAGGTAAAAGACGAAACAAACACAGAGTGTAACAGGATGACGCTCAGGCAAAGTGAAAAAAGAAGGAAATCTTTTTTTTTTATGTTTCAAGTAAAGATAAGATATAGTAGGGGAGAAAAGAATGGAAAACAAAATGGAGAGATAGAAACATACATGCATCCAACACTCACGGCATTCTAAAACATCAGAACAGTTAGTTACGGATCTAGAATGAACTCATCGATGTGTTCGAACCTGTTTTAGCAATGCTAGGCTGGTTGTGATTTAATTTTTAACCCTGTTTTCATTTTGAGAGTGTGTTAATATTCTCTTATGAGGTTTAAAGGTCTCAGCTACTCTTCTAGAGTGAGAGCCATGTACAACTTGTGATTCAAGGGTCCACAGCTATTTAATTATTTGCCAAGACATATGAGGGATATTCATGGAGTAGGAGTAGCTGCTTTCAAGAAACAACTTAACATCCTGGCTATACACGATCCCAGATATATCACGTCAAGAAACTAGATCACATCAAGAAACTTAAAAGAGGGCAGCAGTGTCGATCTCACTCCTTCATCACAGCCATTAGCATAAAGATTGACCAGTGAAAATCTGGCGGTGCTCCAAGATGGTCACTGCATTTAGGATGAAACATAAAAGAATAAACGAATAAATGGTTTGACAGCTCTTTAGTTGTAATGAAACTCAAAGTTAATCACAGTTTGAGATCACTTACTTTTCCAGAATATTTTAGTTGTAAAATTGGATTTGCTTTTGCATAATAAGTAATCCATATAACACCTGCAGAGTAAATCTGAAGTGTTGTTTGACTTGATTATTTATGCATGTATGGGACACTGTATGTAATGTTTAGATAATTATGTCGTCTTACCTATATTTTATTGTTTGGATTCCCATAATATATTACAATAACCTTATAGACCATATAGGCGGTAACCATACACGTCTAAATATTCAAGTGACCATTGTAGTAAAAAATCAAGCTAGTTAATAATAACCAAGTGACAAGAAATCTTTGATGAATTACTGTGTTTAAGTGTATATGTGGCTGGATGTTTGCATGTACTCGAATCCAGGTAAACATGTGTCTGAGTGTGAATGTGCTCGCACTGATCGCGTGTAAATATCTTACAGTTATTTCCTTGAATTTCTCACCATAACAACCGACCCTATGAGACTATATGACTCGGGAAGGATCTTCATCATTACACAAATACACACACACACACAACACACACACATACACACACATACATACATACATACATACATACACACATACATACATACATACATACATACATACATACATACATACATACATACATACATACATACATATATATATATATATAAGAGAGAGAGAGAGAGAGAGTTTGAAGTGATGTATAGGCATGCATACATATATACATCTAAGCTAGAAACCGGCTCTTTATTGCCAAGATATCTTGAAATAAAACTGAATGTACAACATACGTACATACATACGTACGTACGTACATACATACATACATATATACATACATGCATGCATACATACATACATACATACATACATACATACATACATACATACATACATACATACATACATACATACATATGTATGTATATACATACATACTACATATGTATGTATATACATACATACATATGTATGTATATATGTATTATATACAACGAGTTACTACAGTTTTTGTCTACCTCATTCACTTACAAAACATTGGGCAATCTGAAACAATAGTAGAAGGCACCTACCCAAGAGTCATGCAGCAGCGAGACTCGAAACTTCCAAACCACGCAACCACTCAGCCACTTTATGTGTAGAAAATACTGATATTTTACTCAACATGCAAAGCAGCTTTGTGGGTAAGAGTTGACCCTTGTGTCGTTTCAGTATGAACAATATGGCGCCATCGGGAAGGAAAAAACAAGGGAGAAATTTTGCCTGGAAAAAGAAAAGGAAGAGGTTTATTTGTAGCGGAAAGTGTGAAACATTGCCTCGTATTCTCTAATCGATCATACCAGAAACACCTGGTACCATATATGATACCAAGATTATCAAGATTATCGATAGATTTTTTGCAGCGGAAATATTTCGAATGTCGTTTAAAAATGTCAGATAAAATCTGAAAAGCAATAAATAAACGTGCATGTATGTTATTATTCAGTTTTCTTCAAGATTTCTTGCCAATAGAGAAAGAACTGGCTTTTAACCTAGATCCTGGGTTCCTTCATTGGGATATCAACAGGGTATTTTTGTATGTATGTATGTATGTATGTATGTATGCAGATTTGAATGTTTTGTTTTATGTATGTTCATATATATTTAAATGTATGTTCATATATATTTAAATGATAAACTTCTGGTACGTTTTACAGATTTTTACAGTTCCGGTGTTTGTACATGGGTTGGACAAAATAATGGAAACACCTAGCATCATAGCATAATTTTGAAATATCTATAAAACAGTCAAAAGCTTGTTTATTTTTATGTTTTGCGATTTATTTGCGTATATTGGCCATAGTTGGAAATAAGGTAAAGGATAACTCGTTCGACAAAGTGTTACTATTAAGTGTTACTTAATATGTTTTGCTAAAGTTGCTGTTTCTTTTCAGATATCATCAGAAAAGGGTAATTAAGATTCATTCAAATGACAGATCTATCGGACTTTCAAAGAGGTCAAATTGTTGGTGTTCGTATGGCAGGCACTAGCGTAACGACAACCGCCGAATTGTTTGGTGTATCAAGAAGCACGTCTCGAAAGTAATGACAGTCTATTTTGTCGAACGAGTTATCCTTTACCTTATTTCCAACTATGGCCAAATATACGTGTGGAGACAACCAAAAGAAGCATTTGACCCAGACTGCCTTCTTCCAACTGTTAAACATGGAAGAGGATCTATGATAATCGGCGGTGGTGCGGGGGCTATATCTTGGCAATCTGCCGGCCCAATGGTTTTCCGTCGTGGCAGAATTAATAGCCAAGACTATTTAAGCATTTTATCTAATCAAATTCATCCTATGTTTGCTGAACTGTTTCCAGGGGAAAACGCAATCTTTCAGGATGATAATGGACCAATTCACAGAGCTAAATTTGTTACTGAATGACACGAGGAGCATTCTAGTGAAGTTGAACATCTTATCTGGTCATCACAGATAATATTATTGAACATTTATTGTGCATTTTAGAAAAACAAGGAGTCGATATCCTCCACCATCATCACTACAAGAACTGGAGACTGTTTTAGCTGAAAAATGGATAAAAATTCCTTTGGAAACAATTCAGACTTTCATAGAATTCAAGCTGTAATTACTGCCAAAGGCGATCCTAGGAAATACTGATATCAGCTGACGAAATATGGAAAACGATGGTTGACTGCACGAGGGAGAAGTCGCCGTGACTGGAAGATCTAAAATGTGAACGAGAGCAACCAGCGTCCACACGTTTATGGAAAGACATCATCAGTCTTCAAGTTTCAATTTTACAGCTCGTAAAAAGAAAACGAAAATGAGAAAAAGAGGAAAGGAAAAAGAAATTTTTTATCAGAAATTTTTGTGTAAATTTGATGAAATTCTGTCATTTTATTAATTTCTCCAGGGCGTGATATTAATAAACCACAATCATATTTCTCGTCGTGCATTTTGAGTATTCAAAGTGTAACAGATTCAGAATATTTTCTGAGAATATACACTTACAAATATTTTTCAACATTGCAAAATGTTCGACAAGTGCTGTCGAACTACTGTTGTTGAGCCTGACGTCATATCTGTGCCCATTAAATTTTTTATTTAATTGTCAGTTTCAGTCCCATTGCGTGGCACCTTAAAAAGTGTCTTCTACTATAGCCTCGGGCCGACCAAAGCCTTGTGAGTGGATTTGGTAGACGGAAACTGAAAGAAGCTCGTCGAATGTATATATATGTGTGTGTGTGTGTGTGTGTGTACGTGTGTGTGTGTGTGTGTGTGTGCGTCTGTCTGTCTGTTTGTGTTTGCCCCCCCCCCCAACATCGCTTGACAACCGATGCTGATGTGTTTACGTCCTTGTAACTTAGCGGTTCAGCAAAAAAGGCTGATAGAATAAGTACTAGGCTTACAACGAATAAGTCCTGGGGTCGATTTTCTCGACTAAAGGCGGTGCTCCAGCATGGCCACAGTCAAATGAATGAAACAAGTAAAAGAGTAAAAAATAAAAAGAGCTAGTTTTTGAAAAACTAGAAGTAAATTTTATTTTGGACTTTAGCATAAGTCCCAGACAAAAAAGATGTCATCAATGAACCGTAACTAGAGTATTAGTTCATGACTATGTAGGGATTTAAATGTCTACAGTTACTGTGTCTCGAATTAGCGAAATTAACTGCCACGGGGGTAAACGTTTTGTTTAAACTACATTGTGTTACAAAGTAACACAAACCTCAATAACCTACAGAGAAAATTTGGTGGATTACTTTTGTTTGACTGCTTTTCGAAGGCGTTCATGCATGCTTCTACCCCTTCATCGTGGCCAACATTGGGATATAAGCAAAAAAATCAAAAGTACCCTGAATGTAGGAACTTGATCTTTTTGCGATAGGGAATAGAAAGCCATCCCGCTACTCCGAAATTTTGGCTGTACAACATTCATATCAGCTGAAAATTGGGCGCATTGGAGGAAATCTTTCGAACTTATTGTGCAGGAGAATTTCATCAAGTTTACACAAAACTGTTTGATTAAATATTCGTCTTCTTTTTTTCCTTTTCTTTCCTTTTCATTTTTATTCTTTTTTTCTTTCTTTTTCTTATCGCCAGTTGTAAAATTGAAACTTGAAGTCCGATCATGTCATTCCATAAACGCGTGGACGTTGGTTACTCTCGTTCATATTTTAGATTTGAATTTTTATAAATTTGAATTTTTATTACTTTTCATTGTGAACTCGACAATGACAGGCTTGCTGTCGAAATATCGTTCAACCAATAAAATGTCTATTGCAATCGCATCGCTCTCATCGTCTTGTCTGTTTAATAATAATAATGATGATGATGATGATGATGATAACAACAACAACAACAACAATAATAATAATAATAATAATAATAATGATAATGATAATGATAATAATGATAATGATAATAATAATAATAATAATAATAATAATAATAATAATAATAATAATAATAATAATAATAAATCTGAAACAGAAGGGTTTATCATAGCGGCTCAAGATCAATGCCTACCAACAAGAAACTACCAGGCCAACATATTAAAGAACGGCAGTAACCCAATATGTCGTGTATGTCAACAACAAAATGAAACCATTGATCATGTTGTCTCCAAGTGCAGTCTTCTAGCGCCTACAGAGTATCTCAACAGGCACGATAGAGCTGCACAATATATTCACTGGGTAATTTGCAAAAACCTGGATTTGCCCCATGAAAAAAACTGGTGGGAACACAATCCACCTCCAGTGCTTGAAAATGACCACATCTCACTCCTCTGGAACTTCACCATTCAAACTGACAGAAAGATAGATGCAAATAGGTCAGACATCATATTGAAAGACTTCAGACAAAGAACATGCCTCCTCATTGATATGACTGTCCCAATCGATATAAACGTATCTGTCAAGACCTAGCAAAAACTGAGCAAATACAAAGATCTTGAAATTGAAATTAGCAAAATGTGGAAGCTGAAGACTAAAACAATACCTGTTGTCATAGGTGCCCTGGGAATGATAGCGAAAGGGGCTGATTGCTACCTAACTCAGATACCAGGAAACCCCCAAAATGGCAGAAATTCAAAAGATAGTGCTCATGGGAACTGCTCATATCCTACGCAAAATACTTTCTATGTAATCTCAAGGTTTAAAACAAACGTAATTTTCGTTTTTTTTCTAGACATTCACTAATACAACACAAAAAAAACAAATATATGGCACACTAGGCATAACAACAACATGAACTTCCAACCTGTTGTCTCTTGAGGTCTCTGGGTGAGACTTGGAGCCAACTTGTACAAATATAAAGCAAAAGTCAAACCTAGAATAATAATAATAATAAGAAGAAGAAGAAGAAGAAGAAGAAGAAGAAGAAGAAGAGAAGAAAAGAAGAAGAAGAAGAAGAAGAAGAAGAAGAAGAAGAAGAAGAAGAAGAAGAAGAAGAAGAAGAAGAAGAAGGTGAACACCGGGGACGTTTAAGAGAAGGTGAACACCGGGGACGTTTAAGATGTAAGAAGGAAAATTCAGAGCTCCGAAATCTATCCACAAACATCGAAAACAAGGACATCCTATGGAGCCAAGGTTTTACTAACAAAGAATTGGACTGTATCCGAGTAAGTAATACTAATTGAAATTTATTACTATTTTCGAAACGAAATGATGTATTTTGACTCGATATCATCTCCGCCTCTAACGCACACATGTAAACATGCGTGGAACATCACGATCATCTCCGACCCCAAACACCATGTACAAAGGAACTACGAAGAAATTAAATGCCACCGACACTATTCAACCCAGAATAACAATCGAGCGGTACGTACATTAAACTTACAACAAAAAATGTACGAAAAACTACACGTGCGAAATAATGTGACAACAGAAATAAACGGACCGGTACCCTACGAAAATGACGACCGTCAAAATAATGGGCCGGACGTTGTACCTCATGTCCCGCAAATAAAACCCAAAAGACATAAATGGACACGTGAGGAATACATTTCTATCTTACACGCATACTTCACAGCAGTACTCTACCCAAAAAATGAAAATACAACAACACATACATATAAAATATGGAAGGAAAATAATAGAGATATAGACTTGGATACAGCAATGAACCCTAATAAATTAGCTAACGTACGAAGATACATTCTCAACACAAAAAAATATCAGAAATAGAAATAGAACACCTAAAGAAAACATACACCAGGAAAATGTAGATAGAAGCCACACAACAATGCCCAATAATATAAACATTGAAACTGTAAAACACGAAGACAAACGCAACATTCCCAACAAACACGATGTAAACAACGAAGGGGAGCCTAATGATTATGATAATATAAAAAATAAAATAATCAAAGAACTGAAAACCACAGAGCTCAAAATGGACCACCGACCATACCTCCCAAGAATCAAAATAAACAAAATAACAACACCTATTATAAACAGCATAAACCTAGCCGTCACTGAACTGATAGCCACTGAATCAAAAAAAAGTGATATCACTGAGCTAAATAACCTAATATACACAGCAGCCACTGCAGCCACAAAAGAAGCTGGATACTCACCCAAACCCGCCCAAACAGGAGTACCACCACCCAAACAAACCCTGTGGATAAATAACATCCAAAGCAAAATAAAAAAAATTAGAAAAGACCTGTCGATTCTTAATGAAATCAGCAAACAATCAACACTACTGAGCAACAAAAAGAGAACAAAAATACTCCGCAAATATAACATCACAGAGAAAGATTTGCCTGAATAAAAGAAAAGCTGAAGCAAGATATCCTTGCCAAAGCACAAAGGATCCGCCGGTACAAGAAACGCCAACGCTCCTTTGAAGAAAACAAAAAGTTCAACTCCAACCCCAAAAAGTTCTACCAAGAACTGTGAAAAAATAAAATAGAAGTCACTGCAGCACCAACGGCAGAAGAATTGGAAGAATTCTGGGGAGAAATATGGTCGGCGAACGAACCTCCAAAAAAAAGGAGTATCAGAATAACAAACTCGGCATCTGAACAACTTTGGACCCCCATAACAACTGAAGAGGTCACCCAGGCACTGCAAAAACTAAGCAACTGGAAGGCACCTGGGCATGACAAGATCCCCAACTTCTGGTTGAAATATCTAACAGGAATGCACAAAAAGCTGGCTGAAAACTTTAACAACGTACTAGCAGAGCCAGAGACAATGCCTGAATGGCTCACGAAGGGGAAAACCATCTTAATTCCCAAATCAAATGAAACAGAAAAACCAGAAAACTACAGACCAATAACCTGCCTCCCTACTATGTTCAAGGCATTTACTGCAGTGATATCACAAAGGCTGAACAAGCACCTGGACGAAAACAAACTGTTCCCAGAAGAGCAGAAAGGATGCCGCAAAGGCTCATATGGCTGTAAAGATCAATTAATGATTAATAAAGCCATAACTGAAGACAGCCACAAAAAGAAGAAAGGCCTCAGTATGGCCTGGATTGACTACAAAAAGGCGTTTGATAGCATCCCCCACACATGGATCCTCGAAACACTAGCCATTAACAAAGTAGCACCAACAATCATAAAATTCATAGAGTACTCTATGAATAAAAGGTAAACAGTCCTACACCTCCAAACAAAAGAGGGACTCATGAAAACCAAAGACATCCCCATTAGAAGAGGAATATTCGAGGGAGACACGCTCTCTCCACTCCTTTTCTGCTTGGCACTGTCACCTCTATCTGATATGCTAAATAGAACTGGATGCGGATATAAATGTTACGGCAAAACGATCAGCCACCTTTATATATGGATGACCTAAAACTATACGCTGCAAATGACAAACAGCTGGAAACACTATTAAAGACAGTTCATGGATTTACCAAAGAAATAGATATGAAATTTGGATTAGAAAAATGCGCCAAAGTAACCTTGAAAAGAGGAAAACTAATTAAGAGTAACAACATCACACTAGATAAAACCAATGAAATAAAAGAATTAGACCAAAGCCAAACTTACAAATACTTAGGAATCCATGAACTAGATAAGACACAAACACACACAAATGAAAGAGAAAATAAAAAAAGAATATTATAGACGAGTTAGATCAATACTAAACACAGAGCTCAATGCTAAAAACAAGATAATAGGTATCAACACTTTAGCTGTCCCAGTTATAAGTTACAGCTACAATATCCTTAACTGGACACGAAATGAACTGACAAAATAGATAGGAAAACAAGAAAAATAATGACAGGATCTAGGATGCATCACCCAAAATCTGACATAGAAAGACTATATATACAACGTATAGAAGGTGGTAGAGGCCTTATACAGCTGGAAAACTACTATAAAATAACCACCATAGGACTGCAAAAATATCTAATTCAGAAGGAAGGAAAACTGATCCAGATAGCGGCAAAACACGAGCAAAACAAAAACTGTTCTCAGTATTTAAGGAAGCTGACAAATACAAACAAGAAATCATACCACCTAATAAACATGAAGAAGAAGAGATGATGAAGAAACAACAAAAGCTATAAAACAAATGAAATCCAAACTAAAAATAGAACAGCAACGAACCATGATAAAACGATGGCAAGAAAAACCCCTTCATGGTAAATACTGGACTAAACTAAACGCAAAAGAAATAGACAAGAAAAATCCCAGCAATGATTGAGAAGCTCAGGACTCAAGCAGCAGAAACAGATGGATTTTTAATTGCAGCACAAGACCAAAGCCTCCCCACCAAAATTACCAAAAACATGTAATGAAAAGAAATATTACAAGTAACTGCAGAATATGTGGAGATGGACAAGAAACAATAAATCATATTATCTCTAGCTGCCCAGTCCTGGCTAAGAAGGAATATATTCACAGACATGACAGAGTTGGAACCTACATACATTGGAAGCTATGCCAACATTATGGAATAACAACAGAAAAAAGATGGTATAGGCACACACCAGAAAAGGTCACAGAACGAGAGAAAGCAACCATACTCTGGGATATGCCGATACACACAGATAGAGAAATTAAGGCCAACAGACCAGATATAGTTGTCAGAGATCATGAAGAAAAAAAATGCTTTCTAATTGATGTATCAATACCGGCTGATGACAACGTGTCTCTAAAAGAAATGGAGAAACTCTCAAAATACAAAGACCTGGAAATAGAGGTAACTAGAATGTGGAATCTGAAAACAGAAACAATTCCTATCATAGTAGGTGCATTAGGCATGATAAAAAAATATTCAGACAAATACATAACAAAAACACCAGGACTTACAAACACATATAACATACAGAAAATTGCACTACTAGGCACTGCACACATCCTACGCAGAACACTTTCCATACAATAACCATCAGAGCATCACAACAAATCACAGCACATACCCAAGGCACACAGAGCTGCGCTCGGTAGTGAAGTGAAAGCACGCTATAAAAATAAAACTACTGAATAATAATAATAATAATAATAATAATAATAATAATAATAATATAATAATATAATAATAATAATAATGCCATGATGCAGTACCAGACTGTGGCCCTCATGGCTCCTGATCTTAACTGACAGAGAGTGTTATCACGTACATTGCTTTGTCTTGGTATAAAAGATGGATTATAGCAAATATTCTGCTCAATACCACAGATTTACTTGTCAGCTATTTGACCTTAATTACTTGGGCATGTCCCTTGATGGCTGACGATATGTGCATCTCTGATCACGAGCAGAAGTAGTGGGGGGGGGCATCATAGTTATGTGTTGAGAGGAATTCTTTGGGTTTGGATAATTCACCTTTGGAAACATAGGTTTCGCCTATGGAGTTGGAAGATTACACCACACGCCACAGTAGTCTAATGGACATTGTGCACGCGAGACAGGAATAAGCTATGCAAGCAAATGGTGCATTCCTAGAAGAGCTAAGTGGAAAGTTTACATGCCATGAATATTACATGCAATTAGGCGCAGGAGTGGCTGTGGTAAGTAGCTTGCTAACCAACCACATGGTTCCGGGTTCAGTCCCACTGCGTGGCATTTTGGGCAAGTGTCTTCTGCTATAGCCCCAGGCCGACCAATGCCTTCTGAGTGGATTTGGTAGACGGAAACTGAAAGAAGCCTGTCGTATATATGTATATATATGTGTGTATGTGTTTGTGTGCCTGTGTTTGTCCCCCTAGCATTGCTTGACAACCGATGCTGGTGTGTTTACGTCCCCGTCACTTAGCGGTTCGGCAAAAGAGACCGATAGAATAAGTACTGGGCTTACAAAAGAATAAGTTCCGGGGTCGTCGAGTTGCTCGACTAAAGGCGGTGCTCCATCATGGCCGCAGTCAAATGACTGAAACAAGTAAAAGAGTAAGAGTAACAATGGCGATCCTGATCGAAGAATCGATTTTTGTGAGTGGTTTCAACACATGGTAGGCAAGAATGAAAAGTTCGTGAAAACGATTGTGTAGTCTGATGAAGCACAATTTAAGCTAAATGGAACAGCGAACCTACATAATTTTGTTTACTGGGCACCAGGAAGTCTTTGCTTGAATGTGGAGAAAGCAGTCAATTTACCAGGGGTAGATGCCTGGCCTGGAGCATCAGCAAAAGGTTTAATAAAACCATTTTTCTTCGAAAGTACGGATACCGGCCAAGCGTATTTAGACCTGCTATGCACGTCCATTTTATCTCCCATACATGTACTTTATAGAAGTAATAAATTTTCTTTCAACAAGAGGGCGCACTCCAACACTTACTGTCCAGACGTGCGAGTTTACCTGGATGAAAATGTGCAAAGACACCTGATAGAACGAAGCGGTGCATGTGAGTTCCCTGCACTTTCTTTTGATTTAACACCTTCAAACTTTTACTAATCATTTACTTATAGAAGAGTTTATCAATAATAATATGGTTTAATTACGGAGATGTACTTGCATAGCAAGTGACATGATCTGAGATCGTGTGCTGGAACGAAAACAATTGTAGCGTGGAAGGTGTTTATAAGCCATTTAAGAAACACACAAAAACCGTTCGATTCACTTCAACATTTAAATTTAATTTGTCAAAATATTTTCGTCGCTTTGAGACCGCGATCTGTTCACCGCATGGAATTTTGTCAGTGAACAGTTCGCGGTCTCAAAGCGACGAAAATATTTTGACAAATTAAATTTAAATGTTGAAGTGAATCGAACGGTTTTTGTGTGTTTCTTAAATGGCTTATAAACACCTTCCACGCTGCAATTGTTAATATGGTTTAAGATTTCAGGTAAAAGGAACTGCAGAATCCCGATATAACCGATTTTAGCCCACCAATTATGAAATCCTTTTCACTTAAGTCATTTACTTATAGAAGAGTTTATCAATAATAATATGGTTTAATTACGGAGACGTACTTGCATAGCAAGTGACATGATCTGAGATCGTGTGCTGGAACGATTTTGCTAGAATTATCCCATCCATTACTGAGGCAGAAACATCGCATTCCACGTTCCTTTTTTTAATGTCACATAAATTCAAGCCAACGGTGAATAGCTGTTAATATTAGTGAATATTAGTGCTGATGATACAAATGAACTACGTCTAACCACCGATTCTACTCGCTACTCTTAGATGTCATCGAACTGCTCGACAGACAGAGATTATCTGACTAATTCTCTGGTACATCCTGCCGCAGTACAAACTGAGCAACGGATTGATGCCAAAATCCTATGTAGCATCGGCAAAACGCACTTTCAAGACAATATATTTCTCAACTACGCATTCATTAATAAACCTGTGTGCGTGTGTGTGTGTGTGTGTGTGCGTGTCTGTGTGCGCGTGCGCGTGTGTGTATTGTGTGTGAATATGCATATACTACAATTGGGACGATGCATATGTATGTGCGAGTGTGTGTGTATGTGTGTATAATTATATGTATATTATTATTATAATATATATATTATATATATATATCTATATATATATATAATATATATATATATAATATATATATATATATATATATATATATATATATATATATATATATATATATATATATATATATATATATATATATATATATATATATATATATATACGGGTGTGTGTGATTGTGTATAGAAGAATATATTAATAAAAGGAATTCCAGCCTTGTCTGATTTTCACGTTTTATTTACAATCTTATAATGATATAAGATAATATAATATAATAAAATAAAATAAAATGATAGAATGTTAAATGTTCATTCTGATTGAACTAGTACTTTCATGCATTAAATTCTGCAATCTTCAGGTTCATGTAGTAGTGGTGACAGTCATGCTTCACAAATTTTGACGGTAGCGAGATGATTGAATCTGTGCTTTAAATACAGCTGTGTAGGCTCCAGATGCTAGGTTTTGCAAACTGTATTCTGACCAATCAGTGTGTAGTATCACTCAATCACTTAAGCTGATTGGTTGGTTGAGCTGATTGGTTTAGGCGTCACGCTTTGTTGGACATGTCAAGAGTCATGTATTTTAACCCTGAAGCAGTAATTGTTGGGCTATTTTTAGAAATGTTGTAAATAGCCTTTGTCAGAGATTTTTATATTTTTATATTTCAATTGTCATGATCATCATTGTCAGCACCTTAATTACTGTTACTAGTGGTGATGGTGGTGGCAATAGAACTTTTAATCCTAAATAAGATAATTTTCCTGCTATCTAAGTATTATTATTATTGCTTATTTAGCTTGGGTTCGAATTTATCAATAAAATTCCTTTCACTGATTTTCCTCTCAATTTCACTTGGGCTGTGTAATTTGTAGAATGGAAATATTATATATATTTTCCGGCCACATGTTGCAAGGTGGTAATTTGATATCCTGTCTAAATTTCCCCTTAGACGCAATACCAATGTTAGGTCAAACATTAACAAATCAGAGATGTCTGCATGTAAACGTATACAAAACGATCAAACAATAATAATTAAACAAGCAGATAAAGGTGGTGCAATTGTTATTATGGATACCGAATACTATAAGGATTTGGTTGAGGACCAACTGAAGGACACAACCTTCTATTGTGAAATACCCGCAAATATAGACCACCACATCATGAAAAAGATCAACAACCTGATCTCAAAACACTACAACTCACTTACGGATAATGAAAGAGACTACATCACCAATTTCGAACCAAAACCCAGCTACTTCTACGGCTTACCGAAAATACATAAATCAAAAGAGATTCAACAGGCAGTAAAAGAACAAGAAAGTGAGTACATAAAATTACTACATCCAAAAGACCTAAAACTATTATAGCTGGTCCAGCATGCACTACCCAGCGTCTAAGCAATTTTATTGACATTGTTTTGAAACCAATATGTACTTACTACACCCAGTTTCATCAGGGATGACTTCGAACTTCCTATCCCATCTTCCCAAAACACAGAAACAAATTCAGTTTTACTAAGTTTTGAGTGGTAAGCCTCCACAACATATCCACATGATTTAGGAATAAGGCGATTAACACTGGTTAGAAAAACATAGAGAAGTGATTCCCAGCAGATTCACAGTGCATTTATATTAGACCACAGTCAAACTTATTCTAGAAAACAACACATTCTTCTTCAATGGAAAGAATTACATCCAAATTAGAGGCACGGCGATGGGAACGAGGTTTGCTCCCGTTTACGCCAACTCTGTAATGGGATACTTAGCACAACAACTCTACCAAGAGGTGGAGGTAAACTATGGCACTTGATTTAGAAAGTATATTGAAAAGGCATGGAAGAGATACCTTGACGACTGCTTCATAATCTGGACAGTATCTCTAAATACTCTGGAAGAGTTCAATATCCTCCTGAACAACCTACACCCATCTCTCCAATTTACAAAGGAGATGAGTAGTACCAAATTACCACCTTGCAACATGTGGCCGGAAAATATATATAATATTTCCATTCTACAAATTACACAGCCCAAGTGAAATTGAGAGGAAAATCAGTGAAAGGAATTTTATTGATAAATTCGAACCCAAGCTAAATAAGCAATAATAATAATACTTAGATAGCAGGAAAATTATCTTATTTAGGATTAAAAGTTCTATTGCCACCACAAAGGAGATGAGTAGTACCAAATTACCATTCCTAGATATAATGGTAATTAAAAAAGACACCACCATCACCACAGATATATACTATAAACACACAGACACACATCAATACCTAAATTTTAAGTCGTGCCATCCACCACATACAAAACGCAACATCCCATACTGCCTAGTCAGAAGAGTGTGTACCATTAAGGAAGATGCAAATATCAGGAACAAACGCCTAATAGAACTAAGAGAATTTTTGCTCAAACAAAAATACCCATCTCTACTTATAGAAAATGGCATACAGCGGGCTATAAAAATACCCATACAACAACTTAGGACAACCCAAGGAAGAGGAAAACAAGAACAAGTCATACCATTCATAGTGACACACAACCCATGTCACCAGAATATCTTCAAGATGCCAAAGCAAACCTACCAATCATTGCCCAAAGTAATGAATAAAAGACATAATCACGGATCGAGCTATGGTTCTTAGTAAAAGACAGCCTAAAAACTTGAAAACATTACTAACAAAGGCAAAATTGACCTTAGCAACAAAGACCAAACATTCACTGTATCTAAATGCAATGATAGCCGATGTGGTACATGCCAATTCATACATACCGGCCAATATAAAAACAAAAAACCGGAAAAATATTCACAAACGCGAATATGAACTGCAAAAGCAGAAATTTAATTTACTGCATCAAATGCCCAAATTGTGAAGAAATATATGTAGGTCAGACGGGAAACGCACTATCAGAACGCTCACGTGTACACCGGCAACAGATTAGAGACCCAGAGGTCCGTCAGATACCTTTGAGTAACCACCTTGCAACATGTGGCCGGAAAACACATATAATATTTCCATTCTACAAATTACACAGCCCAAGTGAAATCGAGAGGAAAATCAGAGAAAAGAATTTTATTGATAAATTCGAACCCAAGCAAGCAATAATAATAATACTTAGATAGCAGGAAAATTATCTTATTTAGGATTAAAAGTTCTATTGCCACCACCATCACCACTAGCAACAATAATTAAGGTGCTGACAATGATGATGACAATTGAAATATAAAAATATAAAAATCTCTGACAAAGGCTATTTACAACATTTCTAAAAATAGCCCAACAATTGCTGCATTGATTATATGACCCTATAGATCGAGAATGACCCTTCATCCTTTAGATAGACAGATAGATAGATAGATATAGACAGACAGACAGATAGATAGATAGATAGATAGATAGATAGATACATACATACATACATACATACATACATACATACATACATACATACATACACACATACATACACACATACGTACGTATGTACGTACATACATACATACATACATGCATACATACATACATACATGTGTGTATGTGCGCGCGCGCGTGCCTGAAGGAAAATACCTGCATACTACATACAAATAAATCTGAGCATATCCTCGTGGTTAGTGTGTTAGACCCACGATCATAACGACATCGGTTTGATTCTTGCACCTGACAGCATGTAATTTCTTTGTTCAGTGGTACTTTTCCTACTTTGCTCCATGCAGCTGAAATTGTGTACCTGTTCAGTTCTAGTTCAACCTTTTTTCACCCCCTCCAGTTGTCACTTCCTTGATGTTTGTCCAGGTGACGGAGTGGGAGAGCTGTGAATCTATTTGTTATAGGAGCACCTAAAACAATTAACGAAAGGCTGATATATACTACCAAGATATACTCGTTGATGAATGGTGCCTATGCGTTGTGCTTCTCTATACTTCTTTTTTAATATTGTGGCTGCAATCTTCGATCCAAATAATTTATTGACAAAACTCCTTTTAGCAGTATCTAAAATCTAAAACAAAATATTAAAAACGCGAAGCGAGGGAGGCAACTCTTCTTAGATAAATTAGCTGAAATGTCTGAACAATGGAGAATGCAATTCAGAGTATATCAGTCTTGAAGTTTTTCAACTCACTATACTATATATGTGAAATCATACCGAACTCATGTAGTTAGCATAAGGAACGCGCTCCCTAAACCAGTGGTGCCCAAACTTTTTGGGGCTGCCGCCCCCTTGACACTCGGGCCATATTCCTAGCGCCCCCACTCCAAGTAACCATCACAAAAATAGACCTCTTTCTAAAGCAAGTTCAAAGCAACTGTATTTAACAAATAAAACATCTAATGAACCCTTTATTTTGTTGTTTTTACATGAATCACTACTCCACTATCGCCCCAATTTTTACATGAATTGCTAACCCATTATCGACCCCTTGGAACTTTCCACCGCCCTCAGCGGGGCAATACTGCCATCTTTGGGAACCACTAATCCATATTATTTATATTGATAATCAGTGTAAGGCGGCGAGCTGGCAGAACCGTTAGCACGCTGGGTGAAATGCTTAGCGGTATCTCGTCTGCCGCTACGTTCTGAGTTCAAATTCCGCCGAGGTCGAATTTGCCTTTCATCCTTTCGGGGTCGATTAAATAAGTACCAGTTACGCACTGGAGTCGATATAATCGACTTAATCCGTTTATCTGTCCTTGTTTGTCCTCTCTGTGTTTAGCCCCTTGTTGGTAGTAAAGAAATAGGTATTTCGTCTGCTGCTACGTTCCGAGTTCTAATTCCACCGAGGTCGACTTTGCTTTCATCCTTTTGGAGTTGATGAAATAAGTACCAGTTAAGTACTGGGATCGATATTATCGACCAGCCTTCTCCTCCAAATTTCAGGCTTTGTGCCTATAATAGAAAGCATATTGATAAACAGTATCACTGCATTCCTTCTATTTCTAAATATAGCGATCACTCTTAATCATGACGATCGGTTATATTATGTTCCGCTTGCTAAATAGGTTTTAAAAAAGTGAAATGCGTCCACATTTATCAGTTTGCTGTGGACACCATATCCACTCCCATCTTCATTAGAAATATTGTGTAAAATTTTCGATGAATTCCGATCAATTGTCCCCCTTGCTTTTTGTATTGGATTCTTACTAATCGCTTCGATTATTTCGGCGGGTCGAAAATTTTCACGTCACTAAATTAGACGTGTGACACCCTACCGTGTTATATTTCGTAGTCAGAACAATCCTCTGAAATATTCAATAAACAAAATGGTCCCCAGACTTATTTAGTAAATAAAACGCTACAAAGTAGCATTTTCCTCAGTGATATATTTAACGCAATTAAGTGCTACACTTTGATACGTGTGTGTGTGTGTGTGTGTATACATACCTACATATATATATATATATATATATATATATATATATATATATATATATATATATATCATAGTGGGGTAGGCTGACTTATGGGGTTGCCTGGGGTTTCTCGCTGACAAGGGGTTTAGCCTTACGACGTATCTTCAAGCCCCAAACACTGCTGGCCTGTGACCTCTTTAAAATATGCAGGTGGGAAAGCCTCATTTTTAAGGGTAAAATCCTCGGTATTTTTCTCCCTTTGCCATTGCCATTGTCCATCGATCTTCGATCGTGCTGCCGTCTTGCGGTCACCAAAGCACCACGAGGGTAAACGATTGTCTCTCGTCAGCCTTGGCTATTAGTTTCCAGTTGTGGTACCGCCATGCGGATTCCAAAATGCCAGCAGGAATTTTCTAAAATGCAGACATGACTGAAAATCTCCGTCCGGAAGTTCAGGATGCCTCCTGGCACGAGCGAGTCCTTAAGGATCCTCGTGCGTTCGGTAATGTATAACTTGTACCGTTTCATCCCGTTTGTGTAGGGGCCCGGATTCTCGAGTATTTTCCATGCGATCGAGTATGGAATCTCGTCTGGTAAATACCAGATATGGCTGGTCAGCGATGTCAGTATCTCCTTTCCAGGACTCTGAAGGAGGACAGATGATTGGAAATACGCTGGTGCCGTCGGTGGTATTGTCACTGCTGGTGTAGGGGCTGGTGTTGGCGTTGGTGCTGGTGGTGGGGTTGGCGTCACTGTCTTTGGTGCAGTCTTTGTTGCTGCTGCTGCTGCTGGCATTGCTTTTGCTGTTGTTGGCGTTGCTGCTTCTTCTTTCTTCTTCTTCCAATCAGCACTCACACCATTAGCCACAAAGAATAATCTCTAATCCGAGCCACAAAGAATAATCTCTAATCCGAGCCACAAAGAATAATCTCTAATCCGAGCCACAAAGAGTGATCTCTAATCCGAGTCACAAAGAATGATCTCTAATCCGAGTCACAAAGAATAATCTCTAATTCGAGCCACAAAGAATAATCTCTAATCCGAGTCACAAAGAATGATCTCTAATCCGAGTCACAAAGAATAATCTCTAATTCGAGCCACAAAGAATAATCTCTAATTCGAGCCACAAAGAATAATCTCTAATTCGAGCCACAAAGAATAATCTCTAATCCGAGCCACAAAGAGTGATCTCTAATCCGAGTCACAAAGAATGATCTCTAATCCGAGTCACAAAGAATAATCTCTAATTCGAGCCACAAAGAATAATCTCTAATTCGAGCCACAAAGAATAATCTCTAATTCGAGCCACAAAGAATAATCTCTA
>NC_043004.1:68975789-68978289 GCF_006345805.1 Octopus sinensis
CCAGCCGTGCTAGAGGGAATAAGTAGATCATTTTACTTAAGAATCTTCTGTTTTTCCTTGTATTTTACAACAATAACGATCCTAACCGAACAAAAATGATTTAACTACAAAATGAACTTGAAAAAAAATTGATATTTAGGTACAAGTGAACGATGCTTAAAAGGCCCATTGCTATCTTCGTTGCTAAATATATAAGAAATGAATCCAATCACAGTAGTTTCCGTTGACAGACATGAAATACGTCTTAATATGAAGAGAAAGGTGATTTATTTACTAATGTATTTGAGGATTGCAATCCACGTAAGAAATTTAGAGAATTCCATCGTTTTAATCCTCATGGTATTTTCTTATATATTATTTTTATGCGTTCTGTTTGTAATACTAGCCTCACCTTTCTGTTACATCCTGCAATGTTGCATAGTACTTTTTCTGATAACGTTTTATTGCCATTTTCACACATATATACATATACATATACATGTGTGTGTGTGTGTGTGTGTGTGCATGTGCACCCGGAAATTTTATCCAATCAATCCAGTAATTATAAAAGTATCTCCAGCTATTATGTGATCCTTTCTTCATTATCTCACGAAAATCCGAACCGAGAAAATTACAGGGTCGGAGGGGTTATGTGGAATGGGAAGACAGGGAATGGTGAGAAGGGATAAGACAGCTAATTCAGGAAGATGGAGTGGGGTTAATAATGAGAACAAGGGAGGTGGTTGCAGAGGCGGAGTGTTGTGGACATTTGTTCAGTTTGTATATAGGTATCAAAATTTAGGGATATTAGCTATAGGATTATCGGAAGTTGAGATATTGAGAAAAGGGATGGCAATTATTTAAGTGAGGGAAATTGTCTAATTCGGTGGTGGAGGGAGATTACTAAGGTATATAGAAAGGTATGAGAGAAGATAGGAGAGGAAGAGAATGAGAAGTGAGTCGGTGGTTAGTATTATAATAATGGTGGGTCAGTAATGGAAGGAGAGTACTGCGGTATCTCCACAAGCACAGACACAAAAGACACACACACACGCACATAACAGCGCTCGTGCGCGCGCGCGCGCACACACAAACACACGTATACAGAGAGAAGACAGGCAGACAGACAGACAGACAGACAGACAGACAGACAGACAGACAGACAGACAGATAGATAGATAGATAGATAGATAGATAGATAGATAGATAGATAGATAGATGATAGATCTCTTTTACTTGTTTTAGTCATTTGACTGCGGCCATGCTGGAGCACCGCCTTTAGTCGAGCAAATCGACCCCGGGACTTATTCTTTGTAAGCCCAGTACTTATTCTATCGGTCTCTTTTGCCGAACCGCTAAGTGACGGGGACGTAAACACACCAGCATCGGTTGTCAAGCAATGCTAGGGGGACAAACACACACACACACACATATATATATATATATATATATATATATATATATATATATATATACGACAGACTTCTTTCAGTTTCCGTCTACCAAATCCACTCACAAGGCATTGGTTGGCCCGGGGCTATAGCAGAAGACACTTGATGCCACGCAGTGGGACTGAACCCGCAACCATGTGGTTGGTTAGCAAGCTACTTACCACACAACCACTCCTAGATAGATAGATAGATAGATAGATAGATAGATAGATAGATAGATAGATAGATAGATAGATAGATAGATAGATAGATAGATAGACAGACAGATAGATAGATAGATAGATAGATAGATAGATAGATAGATAGATAGATAGATAGATAGATAGATAGATAGATAGATAGATAGATAGATAGATAGATGCAATCAGTTGAAGATTTCCGCCAATAAAGACAGAAAATTCATTTAGCTGCGGAAAATGGATCTGCCCACAACAGAGGAAAACAGACCGGAACGAAACTAATTAAATCATTGATTGATAAAATCGCTATCTTCAAAACTCTTGGAATATTTTTGCTTAAAAAACCGAACGAACGTCTTGGCCAACCCAGTCCATATGTGTGTGTGTGTGTGTGTGTGTGTGTGTGTGTGTGTGTGTGTGTGTGTGTGTGTGTGTGCGTTGGTGCGTGTGTGTGCGTGTGTGTGTGTGTGTATGTGTGTTGTTTTGTATATTTCTTTTGCTTGTTTCAGTCATTTGACTACGGCCATGCTGTAGCATCTCCTTTCCTCGAACAAATCGACCCCAGAACTTATTCGTTGTAAGCCTAGTACTTATTCTATCGGTCTCTCTTCTCGAACTACTAGGTTGCAGGGTCGTAAACACACCAACATCGGTTGTCAAGTTTCCGTTCACCAAATCCACTCACAAAGTTTTGGTTGGCCCGTGGCTATAGTAGAAGACACTTAGCTAAGGTGCCACACAGTGGGACTGAACCCGGAACCATGTGGTTGGGAAGCAAGCTTCTTACCACACAGCCACTCCTGCGCCTATATATATATACACTAGCTGACATACCCGGTAATCTAATAACAACAATACAAAGTATGCAGCCCTTAAACCAGTTTTTGCGCA
>NC_043004.1:68983289-68995789 GCF_006345805.1 Octopus sinensis
GCAGCGTATTATGTTCTTGAGCAAAACACTTCATTTCAAATAACTCTATGATTATTTCGACACCTCACGTGTGGTACACTTGTGCACCTGTATAGGTATTGTTGATTTGGTGGAAAGAGTGAGCTGATGCATTTCACATACATTTGATCACTATAAACAATCATTGCGTCTTCGTCAAAGAGAGATTTCATCATACTATCATACATACATATTGCTATGAAGGTTCAGCTTAAGGACAGAGCTGGTGACCCACTTTGTGGGGGTGGCGCCGGCACGTCTGGAAGAGTAATGGCTTTTTGGAGGGACCTTTGGCCTTGCCGGTCGATTGGGGGTCAGAGAGATGTGAAATGGTGAGAAAGATAGAGTAAGGAATCTGAGAGCAGATAGAGAGGATGACGGCAGCAGCGCGATATAGATAGGCAGTTAGGGCTGAAAGCAGATAGAGAGGGTATAAGCAGTAGAGACAGATGGAGGGGTAGTGATAGAGGAACAGTTGGTATTCGGTCGTCAAAGAGGACAGTCGGATTTTGGAAGTCAGGGCAAGCAGTTGGAATTTTAGGAGCAAGCGGTTGGATTCAGGAGCTTGGCAAGTTGGAGTTAGCAGTACAGGGAGAGATGAAGTGCAAAATGGGACACTGGCTATTCAATTAGGAATTAAGGTATTTAATCGTATTGATACGTGTTACGATGTAAAAGAAAAAAAGAGAAAGAAGAAAATAGAAAAAGACTTTAAAGAACTGTGAACGTTATCTGCAAGTAACAATATACCGGACTGTTATATTGTTACTTGCATGTTTAAATGCTTTGATCTGTTGTATACCTGTATTGATTTGTTGTTTCCTTTAAATGCTTTGATGTTGTAACAATTGATTGTCATATAAACTAGTTGTTAAATGTAAGCCAGTTGTTGCCTTGCCGTTTTGTGTCTCTCTCGGTTGCCTCTCGGTATCTCTCTGTGCTGCTGTTGTTGTTGTTGTTGTTGTGTCTCTCCTCTCTCCTCTTTTGGGTTCCGTGGCGAACTTGCCCGTTCGGGCGAGCGGCGACGGGTGATTCCGTAACAATATATATATAAATAGTTAGCGGAATAGACTGGTTCAGAGACTCATATGGCAATCATGGAAACCTCATCAAGTGAATTCAACTAGTAGACCACATAGTAATCCAATACGGTAGAGTATACTACAAAGTTACATACAACCGAAATCCAGGAGAACGATCGATGAAATTATTTCGTGAGAAGTATAGAAACCATTAAAAATCCAAAGGTATGAAAGGTGATTATAGATTTTTAACACCTTGTCATCCTTAGAGTTACGGCCGTTTCACAACCGTCATCATGTAATAATAATTTCAGTGTATAAATTATTTCACATATCTGCATTTTTATGCATGCTACACATTATACAATAGAACTGTATGCTTACAAATCAACAGAAATAAAGAAAGCAAGCTCATAAGATCAAGTAGAAAATCATGGCTACACAACTTCTTCAGCTCTCTGATGAATTTGTGCATCCATAATGTTCATGGTGAGCCAGATTTCTTTATCTGTATTGATTTGTAAATATACAATTGTATTGTATAATGCGTTGTGTGCACATTAGTGCAGACACGCAAAGTAATTTACTCACTGAAATTACTATCACACGAGGAAGGCTGTGAAACGGCTGTAACCCTAAGGATGACAAGTTGTTAAATATATTCACCTCTTACACTTCCTGATTTTTATGGTTATATATAAAGATATAAATAAACATTCTAACTGGGCCCCACCTGCAAGATCATGTGCTGTTTATCTTGATATGTGATCACCACGTCGCGCACATATTGGTTGTGATGCATGTGCCTTATCAGACGGGTAATCATGATGGGTATACTGGGTTTCGTATATGTTACCCCAGTGTCACTTTGATGGCATGAACTGCTCTCTCACTCAATAATAATAATAATAATAATAATAATAATAATAATAATAATAATAATAATAATAATAATAATGATAATAATAATAATAATGATAATAATAATCCTTTCTACTATAGGCACAATTTGGGGGAGGGGAGACGTCAATTTCATCGATCCCTGTGTTTCACTGGTACTTAATTTATCAGCCCCGAAAGGACGAAAATTTAACTCACAATGTGTGTGTGTGTGTGTGTGTGTGTGTGTGTGTGTGTGTGTGTATGTGTGTGTGTGTGTGTGTGTGCGTGCGTGTGTATGTGAGTGTGTGTGCGAACGTGCTTCAGCGCAACATATAAAGTGATCACAAACCCGATCCTCTGGTTCATCCTGCCAAATTTCATCTTTCCGGATTCTTCCAAAATCGAAGAGGACCTGCAAAGAGAGAAAATAAAGCGTCAAGTCACTTCAGTATCATCTATAGTTCTGACTTTCCGTTGCAAAATGCGAATAAGGTACCTTTATTATTTGTAAGTTTCACTTTCACCATTTATGAAATTAACGTGAGATTTCTACGGTAACTCTCATAAACTGACACGGCAAGCCAGGTAAGAGCCACTGACGAGCATTGAAAAAATGCGAAATCACAGGTGATCTGGCTGGATGCTGTAGGGAGCCTGTCTCCCTTGTCAGTCTCAAGTGCTTTATCATGGCTAAGAGTTGTTTGACTTTAATTCCGAGCAATGCCGGTGCTAACTACTACCCTCAGTTACTTTAGTTCTAGGCTTTAGGTCTATAGTTCTGCCTTTTGGTTGTAAATTGCGAATAACCCACCTTTATATATATGTATATATATACAATTGAAAAATAGGATAACATCTTTATAAGAATTTATCAAGTAGTTAGCGTGAAAAACCTCATAAGGGAAAAATCCATCAATTATTCCTCTTAAATATAATTACTTATATTAAGGGCATTACTATACATAAACGCCTTATGCTAGCAGGGACTCTTAAAGTCAAATCTACTATAGTAAATAAACACTATGGTAGTTTTGACTTTAAGAGTCTGATTATCCGGGAGAGAGAGAGAGAGAGTGAGAGAGAGCAGCCATTTATAGCTGCTAATTGAAAATGATACGTGTGTAACAAACGCTATTTTACACGTTTTTATTTCAGTACAATATCGTGTAACATGTACAAAATAACGTAAACTACTGGCATAGATTTTATGTCCCTAATCTGTGAATAAGTTCAGATGGGTGCATTTGATTAAAATATATTCAACCTCATGCATGCGGAGGATTTGTAAGGGTTGGAAAGAAATGAGACGAGCATGAACGACGGAGTGCAAATGAGTTGAGAAAAAAAATGAAGCATGAAAAATCAGAAGCAGTGAACTAGAAGGATTATGTTTTGATTGGAATATGATAAATGAGAATATTTAGCAAACCATGAGGAAGTAAATTGTTGATTTCTCATAAATAAATTTCTTAGTTTATAGAAATTATCTCATAGTAAATGAATTGTGCTTAAGTTGACAAACTAAGATAGACCTAAACATCTTTCTATGAACCAAATTTAATCGTCGGCACGGAATTAAAAGCTGTAGTGTGTTAGATAACGATGTTTTAGATTTCTGTTTTTCCAAAGCCACAAGAAAAAGAGAACAAAACAAACTCGATTCTTACCTCCCTTGCAGCCCGCTCTCCGGCTTGTATAGCTCCTTCCATATAGCCTGACCAGTGCGTAGCAGTTTCAGTGCCGGCAAAATATAACTTACCGATGGGTTCTCGCAGTACCCTGCAGAAAAATTAAACGATAGCATTTCTTAAAATGGCACTTAAGGCATACTTCATGCAAATAATGCAAATATATAACTGTTTGAAGACATATATATATATACTCTTTTACTCTTTTACTTGTTTCAGTCATTTGACTGTGGCCATGCTGGAGCACCGCCTTTAGTCGAGCAAATCGACCCCGGGACTTATTCTTTGTAAGCCCTGTACTTATTTTATCGGTCTCTTTTGCCGAACCGCTAAGTGATGGGGACGTAAACACACCAGCATCCGTTGTCAAGCAATGCTAGGGGACAAACACACACATATATATATATATATATATATATATATATATATATATACATATATACGACGGGCTTCTTTCAGTTTCCGTCTACCAAATCCACTCACAAGGCATTGGTCGGCCCGGGGCTTTAGCAGAAGACACTTGCCCAAGATGCCACGCAGTGGGACTGAACCCGGAACCATGTGGTTGGTAAGCAAGCTACTTACCACACAGCCACTCCTGCGCCTATATATATATATATATATCCGAAGCGCGAGTAAAATTGATGAAAAAATACACAGACTCTCTCTTTCTCTCTCTCTCTCTCTCTCTCTCTCTCTCTCTCTCTCTCTCTCTCTCTCTCTCTCTCTCTCTCTCTCTCTCTCTCTCTCTCTCTCTCTCTCTCTCTCTCTCTCACACACACACACACACACATGGAGAGAGTTACTGCTGGTTATATTATTGTCTAAGATACTTCACAAGCGAAACGGAGGTCTCGGTTATTCCAAATAAGCGTAGGTTTGAAAAACAATATACGCAGGAGTGGCTGTGTGGTAAGTAGCTTGCTAACCAACCACATGGTTCCGGGTTCAGTCCCACTGCGTGGCACCTTGGGCAAGTGTCTTCTGCTATAGCCTCGGCCCGACCAAAGCCGTGTGAGTGGATTTGGTAGACGGAAGCTGAAAGAAGCCTGTCGTATATATGTATATATATATATATATGTGCGTGTCTGTGTTTGTCTCCCTAGCATTGCTTGACAACCGATGCTGGTGTGTTTACGTCCCCGTCACTTAGCGGTTCGGCAAAAGAGACCGATAGAATAAGTACGGGGCTTACAAAGAATAAGTCCCTGGGTCGATTTGCTCGACTAAAAGTGGTGCTCCAGCATGGCCACGGTCAAATGACTGAAACAAGTAAAAGAGAGAGTAAAAGAGATGGACGTAGTACTACTGCTGCAATGTCACTTGTCTTTCCTCCGTCAAGGGTTGTTAGAATACCAGTTATATATTAGAGTCGCTATGATAAACTATACTCCACTCAAAAGTGCATGGTGTTGTTCCCCAGATAAAAATCAATATTTTAGAAGTTGGTTAATCAGAATTCTTCGATATGCTGAGAAACCACTAATCGCCCTATCCTACAACAAAGCTGGAAAACATCAACGATAATCTTATGATTATAGTATGTGTGTAAAGTACGTGAATGCGTGTGTGCGCGTGTGTGTAGGTAGATAGATAGATAGATGGATAGATAGATAGATAGATAGATAGATAGATAGATAGATAGATAGATAGATAGATAGATAGATAGATAGATAGATAGATGGATGGATAGATAGATAGATAGATAGATAGAGAGAGAGAGAGAGAGAGAGAGAGAGATGTATCTATGTATGTATGCAGGTATATAGGCAGGCAAGCAGGCAGGTAGGTAGGTAGGTAGGTAGGTAGGTAGGTAGGTAGGTAGGTAGGTAGGTAGGTAGGTAGGTGGGTGGGTAATTAGATAGGCAAGTAGGTAGATTTTGTGACACAGACTAAAACTCCAAAGATGAGTGTGTGTGTGTGTGTAGGTGTGTACAGCAACATTTCGTCCGTCTTCCCTGTCAATAAACTTCGATCTTGAACAGCTGAAGATGAAACCTTCGCTCATGACCTTTAGCCCTAAACTCCGAAGCCACTGATCGGTGTGCTTCTGGTTAACAACGGCTTGTTTGCTACCTGTCATATATTCGTGAGGCAAATATGTGTCCTCCCACCTATCAGCCAGTTGTTCGTGCGCTTATTTTTCTCGTCATCGATTTCACCTTTGCAACAGCAGTTGCCGCACTTAGGCTGTGCTATTTAGTCTGGATATCCTACGTGAACTCAATGACAAATTTTTACTCTCCTTCATGACAGAATGAAGCTTTTTACGTCTGTCGTGATTTTCAACAAGTTCTGGTATTCAGTTGTTAGATGTTTCAGAATATTCAGCCTCTCCAGTTGTTGTGGTTTTGTAAGAAATTTCAACTCGGATCAAGCCTCGACCTCCTTGGGCTCCAGGAATGTGAAGACGATTCGCGTCTGCGTCTGGGTGATGCACCTTACTGCAAGTCAGCAGCTTAACGAATTTTCCTGACAATCTTTTGTACTTCACTGTAATTCCAGTTCAACTGATATTCCAGGTGATATCCCAGTTCAACTTATTGAAACTATAAATAACAACTGGAACTGCTCAGGATTTTATGCTTAATACCCTGTTACGTGCATTTAGCTCAGATTTCAGGACTGCTCGAACACTTCTATAACATTCCTTCCTGAACTTTCCTTTCATGCTTGCATCCTGAATGCCAGCGCCATCATTTATTTTTTGGTATTTGTAAGTTTGTATCTGCTCAAGTTCTTTTATAATTGTGTCAAAACCTAACATGACTAAGTTTGAGATCTTAAACTTCCTTTTCTGGAAAGTGACTTTGGCATATTTATCAATACCAAAGTTTATCCCGATGTTATCACTGAATGCTTTCACAGAACGTAATAGGCCTTCAAGCTCAAAATTGTCTTTGCCACATAGTTTTATGCCATCCATAGAAAAATAAACGGCTTATTATGCTAAATTACTTATTTTACTTTTTAATATTTATACACCCTGTTATCTCTAAAGAAAAATTAACCCACCAATTAATTTTCTAGTTTAGTCATTTTCTCAACGGCCTGAAGCGTTACGCTGCAGAATAGTATCATTCAAATATATTAAGCCTTCATTCCTCTTCTCGAGGCTCTTCTTCTTTTCTTTTCTTTTCTCTTCTTTTCTTTTATTCTATGTATTTTTCTTCACTCTGATGAAGCTCCATGTTCCCGATCGGATGTGTTACAAAATGTGACGAGTATTATTCTCAGAATTTTCTTTTGGCAACACTGTGGGACATTTGAAGCAGAAACGGCTGTTAGATGGGATAAAGTTCTGTATTAGAAAATAATAATCGATGGTAGTCAGCTGTTGTTGATCAAGATCTCTCAATATTTTGCTTAATTTAAACTTCATTCCTGGTAAACTCTTGTTTATCTTTGCCTGTATCCTATGAGCATAATATGCTTGCATATGTATGCCCAGAGTTAACATAGGTAATTTACACCGGTAGTAAAACGGATATTCTTATCTCTTAAACGGTTTCTCCAGCCGCTAACTCTACTAACCTTATATATATATATATATATAATATATATATATATATATATATATATATATATATATATATATATAATATATATATATATATATATATATATATATATATATATATATATATATATATATATGCAAGCTGCAGTCTCTTGGAGATGTACGTATGTACATTGATATATATATATATATATATATATATATATTATATATATATATATAATATTAATTAGAGACAAACCACTATTATGCAATCAAACAAAGACTTCATAGTTTAAAACTTGTAAAGAAGGTCTTGAAACCACCTGATGAATGTCCATAGAAGTGACAAGAAACGATCGTAGTGGATATCTTAATTATATTTAATTTTATATAAAAAATTTATGTATTGGATTAAGTCTTTCTTTGTTTGATTGCATAATAGTGGTTTTGTCTCTAATTAATATTATATAATATTATATTATATTTTACTATAAAATTGGATTTAATCCTAAATCTGATTTTTCCCTGTAAATTTGGATTTATTCCCTAATATTTATTATTATATATATATATATATATGTGTGTGTGTGTGTGTGTGTGTGTGTGTGTGTGTGTGCTTATATGCATATACATTTATTAGGCTAATACCTGACTCTCTCCTTTAAGGAAAACTAGGTTTGTTCTTTATTCTCTCTCTCTCAACTATCGATATGATTCCTGATCACTAATTAACTATTTATAAACGCTTCATCTAAATATAAATCGATATTATTTGGTACTCAGTCTGAAGAATTTCTTATAAGAGATTTCTCACTTGTTTATCCTGCATGTACAATTTTGTAATTCCTGTTAGCAATTGAAGCATGTGTAACGGTGAATTTATACAATAATACATAACTGCCTTCAGTGCCTCTAAAGAAAAATCGAAGATAACCCATTATGTTTCCTATCCGAAGATATTTGTGGTGTTTTTTAATAGTGGAGCGAGTAATCTTGATCATCATTAAATCACAATGAAATTTAATAAAATAATTTGAAACCAATAAAATTAATATCTCCTTACTTTCCAAAGACAGTGAGAAATCCTGGTGGTAACATTGCTGTATAACATCCTCCACTGTATTGTTCCTCCGCCCAGTTCTTCTCTTCATAATGAATAGGCTAATAAGAAAAAAAGATAAATGATATTTATGTCAGTGATAGCATCGCTAATAAGGTGGTGGATTGGCAGAATCGTTAGAGCATTGAATAGATTGCTTTCCGATATACGTTATGAATCTTTTCGCCCTGAGTTCAAATTTCACCGAAGCTTTTCGGGATTGATAAAGAAGGTTCCAGTCAAGAAATTGATTTGTCTTCTTTCTATTTTCATTTATTCTTTATTTCTTGCTCTAAAATAAATCGTTCAGAGCTGGAAAGGGATGGGCTCTGGTTAGTTCGAAGTGAGCAAAACATGCACTATATCACTCTTTTACAAGTTGAGGACCTTCGTAACACAGCTACTAACGCAGTCGAAGTAATGGACCAAAAACTAAGTGTACAGAATTAAAATTCGGACGTGTAGTGATGAGAAAATGTAATAATTAGCTCAATGATTAATTTTGTTCATAAAAGACAAAGGAAACAACTTTGAAATTTTAATTAAAATTAATTCAAAATTGAAAGAAGTCGTGCAGAGGGCAATAGGTTTGGTATTTAGTGAGCATGGTAGAAAACAGCTACATTTTAAATGGACGCTTTTTATCATTTATCTTTTATTTGTTTCAGTTATTGGATTGCAGCCATGCTAGGGTATCATCTAGAAGAGTTTTTTGCTGTGTGCGTGTGTGCTTGTATACATTTGCGAAACTGCTTTGTTATACTTGTTCTATCCAATCTAAACAACCTGTTGTCAAGCTGTGGTGGAGGGTCAAACACAGACGCAAAGATACCTCCGCCCACCATATATATATAATATATATATATATATATAATATATATATATATATATATATATATATATATATATATATATATACATATATATATATATCTTTATATATATATATATATTATATATATATATATAATATATATATATATATAATATATATATATATATATATATATATATATATATATATATATATAATATAATATATATATATATATATATATATGTATAATTTTACTCACAAGGCATTGGTCAACCTGGAGCGATAATTGAAAACACCTACCCAAGGTACCATGTAGTGAAACTGAACCCGAAACTAGGTGGTTACAAAGCGACCCTCTAAACCACATAGCTTTATTTATTTGTTTGTTGAACTTATAAATCATCAGGAAAATAAGTGTGCAATGTTCCTATTATTTAAAGACTTTTCCAGTCAGAAAAAAATTGATATAGATAATTAAATTTTCCTATTAAACTTTTGTAATCGATGCTTGTAGTAAAATTACAGGAAGATTTCTCAGGAATGGTTGCTCAGATACCTAGGAATGGGAGCCAAAATTCCATCAAACCACACGCTACCCTTGTCCAAAAAGTTTGAGTAGCTACGTCTGGAAAGCATTTTATCATGAATCTAGTCAGCTGGCCATCAACTGAAATAACAGTTACCGCAATATATAATTTTTTGTACACACACACACACTCACACACACACACACACACACACACACACACATGCCTGCATATATATACATACATACATATATACGTATATATATAACATACACACACAAACGCACGCACACATACAAACACACACACACAACATTTCTGTTTGTGTACTCAAACAGAAATGCTCCAGATACACACACACATGGTTCCGTGTTCAGTCCCACTGCGTGGCACCTTGGGCAAGTGTCTTCTACTAAAGCCTTGGGCCGACCAAAGTCTTGTGGGTGGATTTGGTAGGCGGAAACTGAAAGAAGCCCGTCGTATGTGTGTGTGTGTGTAATTGTGAGTTTGTGTTTTTCCCCACTTGTACTTGTGGCGACATTCACCTTGGGCGGGTTGAGTCGGCTTCTTCTAGCACCCTAGAGGCATCTCGAACCATGGGCAGCCCACGTATGACGGCCGTGCGCTAGTTCACTGGAGAAAGCGAGCCAGTCACGGTTCCTTCGGCGCAGCCGATCACCTGCGGACCCGTGAGCACGGAGAGGTCCTCCTTGATTGTCGTAGCCCAGGTCTTCAGCTGCCCGCCCGCGCGTTTCCGCCAGTTGGGAAGTGGAGTTGGGAGAAGGACATCACGGCTCAGTTCACCCACCGGACGCCTACATGCATGGCCAAACCAGCGCCGTTGCAGAAGGACAGATGGAAGGGCCCGTAGAGATAGGCCTCATCATCGCAAATGACTAAAACAAGTAAAAGAATAAAAGAATAAAAGAAGATATATATATATATATATATATATATACACACACATATAGATGTGTATGTGTATATCCATGTGTATGACTGTGCATATGTGTGTGTATGTGTGTGTGAGTGAGTGTGTGTGTGTGTCTGTGTGTGTGTGTGTGTGTGTGTGTGTGTGTGTGTGTGTGTGTGTGTGCGTGCACGTATGTGTGTGTACGTCTAAGTAGCTGCTTCGTGATATTGGTTCTGACCACTCACACAGACAGTCCCCTGTCGCTCTCACCCCTATAAATGTAGTTAACCCGTCATTAACTCGTCTGAAAATTATAATGAATGATACGATTGTTTGTACAACGTATGCTGCAAGATAAATAAAGCATTAAAATGGATAATGGGAAATAAATGGAAATCTTATACGTACGTAAGCCAATTCTTCAATACCAAATACATTGGCATACAATTTAGCTATTCTATCTCTCCTTTCTTCACATGTAAGAAGCATGTAGTTGTGTGCTTTAGTAGCTAGGATGAATCTGCAATTATAAGTTTTACATTATTTCAATGAATATGTATATAATGGTTGACATAACAGTTGTCTAAATATTTCATATATGTTTACATATTTATACGATGAACATACGTGTATGTGTGTATACACACACACACACACACACACACACACACACACACACACACACATATATATATATATATATATATATATACATATAGGGTAGAAAATATTTTAGTGGGGGAAACATATATATATTTTTTTACAGTGTGTGGTAAGGCGTATAATCAATCCCTTGTTATAATTATGTATATAATTATAAAATATTATATATATATAGGGTGCGATGGGTGAATTGACGCTATTTTATTGTGTTTATTTTGCGCATGCGCATTACTTGTTTTTAATTTTGTCGACTACACAGTATAGTAGGGTTAGTTGGGCACCGTCTTTAAGAAAAACAGCACATGGGAACGACATGCTGTACAGCTTGGAATTTGCACCGGAAACTCTGATACGAACATTTCAGAGTTTTGGGTGTCAATCTGAAGACAGTGCAGATGATGATTCGGAAGGAGTTAGATGAGTCTAATGGTGATTACGAAGATACGACAGCTCGGAAAATTCACTCTGATTGTTCTGATAAGAAAAGAATTGAATTTGTGGTTGAGATTCAGGCCATGATTGACAACGATCCCTTCGAGTCTATCAGGTCCATCGCCAGGGACACGGGAGTGTCTGAGTTTCTTATCAGGCAGGTAGTGCATGAAGACATTCGGCATTCCTTATACAAAATAAAAAAGGACCAATTTTTATCTCAAGTCATCAAGGACAAGAAGAAAGATCGTGCTACGAAGCTTTTGAACAAACTCAAGCTTCCCCTCCAACCGAACGTGCTTTGGTTTTTCTCAGACGAGAAACATTTCTGCCTGGACCAGATGGTGAACACACAGAGCAACCGTTGGCTTCCCGTGTCCCCAAAACATGTACCGAGAGTGATAAAAATCATACATCCAGTCAACATCATGGTGTTTGGACTGATCACGAGTGATGGCGACGTTATACCTCCATCTTCCCACATGGCTTCACAGTCAACACGGAGGCCTACATCAAGTACCTGGAGGAGGTAGTGCTACCCTGGGTGAAGAGGCTGTTGGGAGACACTATGTCTGGCAACAGGACTCTGCACCATGCCACACAAGCAGGAAACCAGTCATGGCTGTCAGACAAATTCTGCGACCACATCGACCCTAAAATCTAGCCACCTAACTCCTTAGACTGCAACCTCTGATTATTATGTACTAGCAGTATCGCCCAGCGTTGCTCGGGTTTGTAAGGGAAATAACTATATAAGCATTTTTAGAGATGTAAAGTATAATAGCCATCTCAATATGGCTAACCACAAAGGGGGGGGTTACTGTAGCTTTCTACGTTCTGAGATTTAATAATAAATTTTTAGAGAGTTACTTCCCTTATATATGCCAAAAATGCATTAAAAAATGGGAAAAATTTATGGTAATTTTTTTTTAAATCG
>NC_043004.1:68998289-69023289 GCF_006345805.1 Octopus sinensis
CAATTGACTTACATCAATTATTATTTATTAATTTAATACAAGTTCCATGTTTCTGATTGGTTTTATTACCAAATATGATAAATATTTTTAGCATAGGCACAGGAGTGGCTGTGTGGTAAGTAGCTTGTTTACCAACCACATGGTTCCGGGTTCAGTCCCACTGCGTGGCACCTTGGGCAAGTGTCTTCTGCTATAGCCCCGGGCCGACCAATGCCTTGTGAGTGAATTTGGTAGACGGAAACTGAAAGAAGCCCGTCGTATATGTGTATATATATATATGCGTGTGTGTGTGTGTCTGTGATTGTCTCCCTAGCATTGCTTGACAACCGATGGTGGTGTGTTTATGTCCCCGTTTCTTAGCGGTTCGGCAAAGGAGACCGATAGAATAAGTACTGGGCTTACAAAAGAATGAGTCCCGGGGTCAAGTTGCTCGATTTAAGGTGGTGCTCCAGCATGGCCGCAGTCAAATGACTGAAACAAGTAAAAGAGTAAAAGAGTATGTCGATGGCAATACCATACAACATTGGAAACAGAAACAGCTGTTGGATGGGATGCAGTCTATTTGTATTGAACTAGCAGTATCGCCCGGCGTTGCTCGGGTTTGTAAGGGAAATAACTATATAAGCATTTTTAGAGATGTAAATTATAATAGCCATCTCAATATGGCTAACCACAAAGGGGAGGGTTGTTACTGTAGCTTTTTACGTTCTGAGATTTAATAATAATTTTTTAGAGAGTTACTTCCCTTATATATGCCAAAAATGCATTAAAAATGGGAAAAATTGATGGTAATTTTTTTTTTAAATCGTAGACTCATCGTAGACGCGCGCTAATACCCAGAAGGGCTCGATATGAATCACGACTATAAGATACCCGGTTTTGGTTAAACTGCACCGCAAAATGTGGGAGTAGTTAGGAATCTAAATCGTAGGAGACAGACAGCACACAACCTCACTTTTATATATAAAGATTAATAAATAATAATTGATGTAAGTCAATTGTTGTTCAATATTTCTCCATTTTCTTTAAATATTATGTATGTGTGTATACATATATATATATCAAATAAGTTAGATATCATTTGGAATGTTGTCATTATCAAATGTCGACAGATTACTTGCCTTTCTCTCGCCAATAAGCCCGTTTGTAATAGAGGAAGGTTTTTATAACAGTTCCCATGGGAATTCTCTGAATCAGCTGATTACGTAGCGGTGGCAATGGGGGTTCGTATGTCATCTTGCTTTGAAGTGGGACAGGTGACGCCAATATAACTCGTTTGCCCTAAAGAAAAGAAAATATGTCTCAAAGACAGTGTCGAATGCAGAGCGTGAGGTATGTAATAATGACCTGCATCAAAAATATTCAGTCAATTGAACATTTCAGTTGAAAAATTAATAAGTTTACGACCATCTATACGTGTGACACACACGTGTCTTGTTTGGTTACGATACTTCTTTGTCGCAAATCATCAATTCCACACACACATGCATATATATATATATACATATGTGCACACAGATACACACACACACAAACACACAAACCCACACACACACACACACACACACACACTAAGGGAAGCCAAAACTTTCTTTAGGTTTCCCGCACTGCCTTCAGCGCTCGCGTGCTAAGGGTAGTATTCGTGTGGTTACATAACCGAGGTTTGACTTTGATCGCCCCAGATTTCCTCTTACAGATTAAACATGGCCGCTGGCAGTGTGCACCTAGAAGAAACACAGATCAGGGATCCGATTTCTCTTAAGATGTATCAGGGACTGAAATTTATAGCATGCTTTCAGTACAATACGGTGACAGCGAGTAGAAATGTCTACAATTGGATCGAGAAGTTTAAAAATGGCCGGACAAGCGTGAAGCACGAAGAGGGAGCAGTTCACCCATCAACCTCCACTACTGACATTCAACAAGCTCTAGAGATGAATCTAGCGAACCGACGAATGACCACCGATTAGGTGCCATGTTCTCTCCAAATTAATCTAGTTTTTCTATAAGAAATCATCCATGACAAGCTCCACTTCGGTAAAGTCTGTCCAAGATGGACGCCAAGAGAGTTTACTGAAGTGCATAAGCGTAATCGTGTGGAGATCTGTCAACGCTTACTAAAACTGCTGCAACAATGGAGCTGGTGCTTTCTTTTAGAGAGAACTAGCAGTATCGCCCGGCGTTGCTCAGGTTTGTAAGGGAAATAACTATAAAGCATAACAAAATAACAAAAAAATGGAAAAAAATGATGGTAAATTTTTTTTTTAGTTAAAAAAGGTGGAGTTGCGTCCCCTAGACAGTTTGCGGTTTGTGTTTCTGATTCTCGACCCCATGTCGAATTTATCGATTTTTTTCAGAACTGGGGGAACTTTTCAAAGTTTTCGCTGGGTTAGTTTTGAATTATGACATTGGGCTATGTGTGTGTCAAGTTTCATCAGAATCGGTTGAAAGCCGTGGTCAGGGTGAGGGTACAAGCAAACAGACACACAGAAACACGCACAGACAAACTGCCGTTTATATAGAGAGAGATAGTCATAAATGATGATATCTGGGTCCCTCCCTTTACGCTATAGTTCAAACGATAGAGTATGGAGTGGAAGCACATGGAATCTCCAGCGAAAAAAACATTCAAGACTCAACCTTCTGCAGAAAAAGTGATGCCAACCTTTTTTGGAAATGCAAAAGGGATTGTATTGGAACGTTACCTGGAAAAGTTGTAGGCTACAGTGCAATGTTGGCCAACGTACAAAGCTGGCGATTCGCACTAAACGACTAGGTCTATTGTTAAATCATACGTAATTGCTGCATGACAATGCACATCCACATACGGATGTCCATACTACTGAAACCATACAGGAATTGGGTTTAGAGTTGCTGGAACACCCTGAGAAATCCACCAACAAATCAATACTTGACGCAATTTAAAAGGCGGCGAGCTGGCAGAAACATTAGCACGCCGGGCGAAATGCTTTGCGGTATTTCGTCCGCCGCTGCGTTCTGAGTTCAACTTCCGCCGAGGTCGACTTTGCCTTTCATCCTTTCGGGGTCGATAAATTAAGTACCAGTTACGCACTGGGGTCGATGTAATCGACTTAACCCGTTTATCTGTCCTTGTTTGTCTCCTCTGTGTTTAGCCCCTTGTGGGTAGTAAAGAAATAAATACTTGACGCAATTCGAAGAAGAACAATACAAAATAATAAAGAACATCAAATTCAGGAAATACCCAAGAAGGAACAACGAACACCAACAGAAATTGAAAAAAACTACTTGAGATTTTCAAAAATGCAAACGAAATACTAGTACCTGTGGAGAAAACCGGTAACTTTTATATTGTAAATAACAGACTATGTAATAATTTAATTAGAAAAGAAATACTTAGCAAATACATGCATACCCCCAACAACACTAATATAAACAACAAAGGATTTGAAATAGTAAAAAGGCTAGAGATGACTATACGACGGAACCATATGTCTCAAGAAAACCTAGAATAAACCTCGAAGACCACAAAAATAACATTGATAGCGATCCTAAAGTCAGACAAATATGTCCATCGAAATCGGACATAGGCCATATAAGCAAAATCCTCATAGATAAAATAATACCCGAACTCAAAACTCATATTGGACTTTCCTTATGGTCAGACACTGAGGAAGAAATAGGATGGCTAATATGTATAAAGCCAAATGTAAGTAAATGAATAGGTTTATTAATAAATAGTATAAATACAAATTTAGATGAGTACAAAGATACACTAAATATACAATATATAACCTGCCAAATAAATACCTGCAAAAACCCATATACTCATCCAATTAGTTATGGAACTAGGAGTCCAATATGGAAAATAACTGTGTTTGTTAATGTATACTGATATATTTTGTTTATATTGTAATATTGTATTAATGTGTATATATATATATGTGTAGAATTATGAGTGTCTATGCACACATTTTTATATTTTATATTTTTATATTTATATGTAAATTTTTTTCACACTTATATTAAATTCTCTGAAGAGGCCGTGAGACTTCCTTGTTAATGTCTCATTTATACCTGCTTTATATGGCTAATAGGTTAAATGAGACATACTTGTCTTCACGGTCGAAACAGCTGTCAGCTACAATGTAAATGTATTTTATATTTCTTTTTCCATGTCTAGTTATATTTGCAATATATTATATATAATGTTATTGCTGTTATGTAATGGTGTAATAAAGTATTGATTGGGTATTATCTGATGGTTGATGATTGATTGATTTAAGTATGTTTCTCCATTTTCTCATTTTGTATTATTAATTTACGGTAATAATTTTACCCTTGCCCACATAATACAGTAAATGAATTAATTGCACCGCAATTTTTAACATTTATGTATTAGTCTTGTTGGGTACCTCGCTAGCAGTATATTGGATTTTACAACCCCTATCTCATTTTATATTTATATATATATATGTATGTATGTATGTATGTATGCATATTCTCCTGAGTCCTAAGACTAGCTACTCAGTTTCCATAGCGTAAAAATTACTACAATCAAATATACTCACCTGAATGAGACACCAGTCTGGCGCAGGGTGGACTGGAGCAATGGAAAATGAATTGTTTTGCTCAAAAATAAAGCGAACCGCTCTGGTCGGAAATTGAAACCATAAACTTACGCTCCTGAGTGCAGCACTCAGACACTGAGTGCGTACACACACACATACACACACGCACACACACACGCATGCACGCATGCGCGCATGCACACACACATACATCCATCCATCCATCCATCCATCCATACATACATACATACATACTACATACATACATACATACATACATACATACATACATACAAACACACCTTGTCCAAAATCATGCGGACAGTGAGGTATAATCCAGAACTATCTCGATCGGAACTTGTAACAGATTCCAAACAGATCAATCACTGATTTAGGTATTCCGAGGCTCGAGACACTGTTGCCTACTGGTCCAAATAATGCCTTAACCGCTCAGTAATCTTTGCCCTACAGGAGTCCACGGTAAATGTTAAATATACCTCAACTTAAGTCATTTCGAATCATATGTTTTCGAATTTACGTTGCTTTTTCTTTTGGGTTTTTTTTAAGTAAACCTTAGCTTCAGATGTTTTATCTGATTTTTTGTCGGTCTCATAAAATCTACTATTGAAGCGGAAACTCAAATGAAATAATAATAATAATAATAATAATAATAATAATATAATAATAATGAAATTATTGTATACAGTGCTCAGGTGCACCACAACTTGTCAGAAAGTGTGTATAAAGTGTATGCAGTAATGTACAAATGTCTGGAAAGCGAACAATGTATGAGTCAGATACATGCTTGTGTGTGTGTGTATGGAGGGGAGGAAATCAGGTGTAGCGTTGGCGAATCTCAGAAAGCATGGAAGTTTTGAAGGATGCAGTGCTCCGACAACTAACAACTGATGCCGGCAGTTTGTTCCATGCTTCAGCAACTCTCAGCGTGAAAAAATGTTTCCTAAAGTCATGGGAGTTGTGCTGTTTTCTGACTTTGTAAATATGTCCACGGGTGTTAGACAGGTGGAGTTTGCAAAGGTGCCCAGAGTTATTGTTTGTAATATGGTTGATAATTTTATGGGTGTCTGCCAAGTCAGCTGTCAGACGTCGGAGTTTCAATGTGTCCATGCCCAGGGAAGTAAGGTGTTCAGAATATGGCAAATGCCTGATGGAGGGTATTCTTTTGGTTGCACGTTGCTTAACGGCTTCCAGACGATTGATATCCTGAGCAAGATAGGGGTTCCGGTGATGCAAATTCCAGGTGAGGTTTTACCATAGCTATATAAAGCCGCAGATAGATAGTCGGAGAGCGGCTCACAAAGGATTTGGTGAGTGATGCCAAGACACCCTCAGCCTTCTTGACAATTTTAGCGATGTGTTTTATCCAACGCAAATCACTGTCGACAATAACACCCAGGTCACGTTCACACGAGGACTTTTTGAGGTTAGTGTCGTGGAGGGAGTAAGTGGACGCTGGGTTTCTCCTCCCAAAATGCATGGTGGTACATTTGTCCACAGCCAGCTTGAGTTGCCAGTCCATGATCCATTGCTGCATTGTGTCCAGGTCTGCTTGCAATAGAGATCTATAGTGTACAGGATCTGACCTCTTTATTTCGAGGTACAGCTTGATGTCATCTGCATATTTCAGCACTGTGGCATTCTTTAAGTTGGCATCTATGTTATTAACATATGCAACAAATAAAAGGGGGCCAAGAACAGATCCCTGTGGTACACCAGATGTCATCTCATAGGGCGAAGAGTGCTGTCCTAGAACTGTGACAACCTCTTTTCGACCGAAAATAAAGGACTTCAACCAGTTATAGAGTTCGTCTCTTCGCTCAGCGCAGAGAACTTCACCATAAGTGTTTTGTGTGGCACAGAGTTAAAAGCCTTAGCAAAGTCCAGGTGAACAACATCCACCCAGGATCCGCGATCAGTGATTTGGGTAACGTCCAAATACTTGTGAAACAATGTACAAACCGTTATTTAAAACAGATATAAGCTAATATGTTTTTTAAATGACTTTTATTCTGTTACATCGTTTTTCATGTTAAGTCCCTTATTTTGGAACTAATTACAAACCTAAGTTGACGTATACATGTACTTAACGCCCCTGGCAAGATACGGACTCAGAGTTGTCTCCCTCAAATTTTCTGTGAAAGAAAAGAATATAATGAATGTCAAGGGACATAATTCTAGCCTACGGTCTTATGTCCCTTAAGCAACGAGCTGTCGTGACTAGACGTTAAACAATGACAATAAGTGTTGTCTCGTTTGTGTTTAATTACTCATACATTATGGAGATGATAGATATTGTTATTCTTGCTTAACTCTCGACAAACATTGGTTAATCAGTCATGTGATTGATAGCATTTCAGCTACATCCATTGTATCTTTTATGGACATCTAGGAATATAGTGGTAGAGTGTGATTTAAAGGAGAGTTAGCTGCCATTTCTAGCAGGTTGGCTAACCACGTAGAGGCTCCCTCGTTGACTTGTATACATTCCACAAAACAGTGGGGAAACGATGAATGTTACTGCGATATGAAGGCTCGCTAATTAGCCCCATCAAAGCATCTAATTCAGAGAGATGGAGGAGAGAGAGAGGGAGGAAAAGTGGCATGAAGAGAGAGAGGGGAAGAGAGAAAGAGAAGAGGTGAGAAAGAGAAGGGGAGAGAGAGAATGTATGTATGTAGAAATATATTTATAGATATTGAGTTTACTAGCAACATTTTCATTTTTTGTTGCTTTATAACAGTCGCACTTTTTTCACGCTACTTACTAAAACTGATCCAGCAAACGAGATGTGAAGAGCGCATTTATACACAACACAGCATATACTAGCGCCACTCCACCGAGTCTCCCACTGCCTGCACTTTGACTATGGCTTATAATATAAATACAAACAGACTGATTTTGAAGGACATTGACACAGTTCACTACATCGAAACCAATACACAGCCAATAACCATTTACCAACCCCCGGAAGAAATGAACGCAAATTCAACACCGTAAAGTTTTTGACTAAGAACAACAGCATCAACAACTTAAGCTTTTTCCTGCCCTACGTATCACATGTGATAGACGGAACATATCTCTTGACGTCCATGCATTATATATGGCCGGTTTCCCGGTTTCTGTAGCGTATATAATTTCCTCCTAGCACGGGACGCCAGTTTGTCGCAGAATTATTCATTGTAACCAGTTGAATGGACAGGAGCAACGTAAAATGAAGTTTTTTTACTCTAAAACACAACACTTCGCTTGATCCAGGAATCGAAACCACAGTCTTACGATCATGAGTACATCACCCTAATCATTAAGCCATATGCGCCTCATACATCATATATGATACATGTGGAGGCGCAATGGCCCAGTGGTTAGGGCAGCGGACTCGCGGTCATAGGATCGCGGTTTCGATTCCCAGACCGGGCATTGTGAGTGTTTATTGAGCGAAAACACCTAAAGCTCCACGAGGCTCCGGCAGGGGATGGTGGTGATCCCTGCTGTACTCTTTCACCATAACTTTCTCTCACTCTTACTTCCTATTTCTGTTGTACCTGTATTTCAAAGGGCCGACCTTGTCACTTTCTGTGTTACGCTGAATATCCCCGAGAACTACGTTAAGGGTACACGTGTCTGTGGAGTGCTCAGCCACTTACACGTTAATTTCACGAGCAGGCTGTTCCGTTGATTCGGATAAACCGGAACCCTCGTCGTCGTAACCGACGGAGTGCTTCCATATGATACATATTCCCTTTTTTTTACCTCAAGTTCAAGAGTAACTTGAAACTTATGAACGGAAAGCTTTATATTACTCAGAACGTATGAAACAAGGATTAAATATCTGAAAACAAGCAGGAACGTTTAGGACAAGCTCATGCAAATGCTTTAGACAAAGAGTTAGATAACAGAACACTTACATGGAATTCTCGGCCTTTCAAATCTCGAACGACAACGTGGTTACCTGATTGATCAATACTGACCACAGGATGTTCGAGTAAAACTTTATCTGAAACAGAACGAAAAGTCAATACGATATTATTTTGTTATCGTTAAATAGAAAACTTGTTAACACTGTCTTAAACTAGGATACCACATTAATTCCAAGAGCTATTTCAGCCCTCATCAGATTACTTTTGATCCTTTACACCACTGATTCTCCACTATTTCTTCCTTTGGATCCCTTTGATTACAATTTTACTCTACTGGATCTTCATTGCCTTCTGGTGTTTTTAAAAAAATCCTATTACTCTTTACTCTTTTACTTGTTTCAGTCATTTGACTGCGGCCATGCTGGAGCACCGCCTTTAGTCGAGCAAATCGACCCCGGGACTTATTCTTTTGTAAGCCCAGTACTTATTCTATCGGTCTCTTTTGCCGAACCGCTAAATGACGGGGACGTAAACACACCAGCATCGGTTGTCAAGCAATGCTAGGGGGACACACACAGACACACAAACATATACACACACACTATATATATATATATATATATATATATATATATATATATATATATATATATTATATATATATATATATATATTATATATATATATATACATATATACGACGGGCTTCTTTCATTTTCCGTCTACCAAATTCATTCACAAGGCATTGGTCGGCCCGGGGCTATAGCAGAAGACACTTGCCCAAGATGCCACGCAGTGGGACTGAACCCGGAACCATGTGGCTGGTTAGCAAGCTACTTACCACACAGCCACTCCTGCGCCTATTATATTTTTTAGTTAAATATTATTAGGGATTGAATAAAAAAGAATTGTTAAAATACTTTGTGTTATTGTAGCAGTATAACCGATTTAAGGACATAAAATTTAGCAACAAGATCTTATATTGAAGGCCCAAGGATCATACGGACCCCGATTGAGAACCACTACTCTCTACAAACTTCTAGTGATAGATTCTCCGGCGATGAGCATTCAGTTGTTCAAGTAATTGAATTTCTAACGCGATTCGCCCACCTACTCAGAGAGACTGGGTCTTGTAATTACAACTACTTACAATCTAAAGAAACAGAGAGAGAGGGGAGCAGATGGAGAGAGAGAGAGAGGAGGGATGGAGGAAGGGAGGAAGAGGGAGAGGGAGAGAGAGAAGGGGAGGAGAAGGGGTAGGGAGGGAGAGAAAGAGAGAATAACAGCTCTCATTACTTTATTGAGTCCAACATGAGGAAAATAAAGTTGACCCCAGTGTTATTCGAAATCATTGAACTGGAACTAATACCACGTGACACCACCAATACACCGTCTTACAAAGTTCTAGTAAAACGTACAGTGGAATGCTAATTATGAGTATGTTACGGTAATGGTGTAACAGATAGACGTCTAGGAACATTATGTCTGTTAGTGATTGATTACCAATCAATCAAGTGGTTACTCTGTAGATGAGGTCCTGGATGTCTGTGTAAGTCACAGCGTATTGGCTGGAAAGAAATGAATAACGAGATGAGGGACGCGCCTATCATCATACTACTCCTTAATCAGAATGATTTGATTAAAATGAAAAATAAAGACTTACCCCCGAGATATTTTGCTATAGCTTTGCTGATCTGTTGAGAACCACCAACGAATTTCCTCTCCTGGAGAAAAGAAAGGTAAAATGTAATTAAGATGAATATTGTAATTAACAACATTAATTATAACTAATGGTTTCAAATTTGGGCAGAAGGAAAGCTATTTCAGGGAAGGGGTTAAGTTGATTACATTGCCCCAGTACTCAAGTGGTACTTATTTTATCGACCCTGGAAGAATGAAAGCCAAAGTCGACCTCGGCGGAATTTGAACTTAGAACATAAAGTCGGACGATATGCCGCTAAGCGTTTTGCTCGGCTTGCTATGCTAACAATACTGCCAATTCGCCACCTTACCAAAATTATCAGTGATTATTATTATTTCTTTTAATGTGTGTACGCGCGCGCGTATTGGGCTTCCCCAGAATTTCTGTGTATCAAGTCCGCTCACAAGTTATTGCTTGGCTCGGGAAAATAAAAGACAGTTGCCCAAGGTGCCGCACAAAACGTCTGAACCCAAGACCATATGGCTGGAAAGCAAACTTGTTAACTACACAAGCATGTCATATTTGTTTGTAAGGATTAGCGTCGATGGTTATAGGTTTTCAAACAATAAACCTAATAACTGGGTCGCAGCATTTTCCGTAGCATGACTAACAAGGGAGTGTCTGTAACAAAATGCAAAACAAACATTGCAAAGTATTTCGTTCATGAAACATGATAGTCCGTTGCATGGACTCAGGTGTCAGCCGAGCACAGGATGAACCGACTTCAAGACATGCGAATATGAACCTCCGTCGCACGGACTCATGAGACAGCTGAGACAAGGATGCATCGATTACGTGATAAACGGACAAGAGCTTCCACCATGAGAACACTAGAGACTCCACAGCAAAGGGAGCACAAACTGAGAAACATGAGAATCAGGCAAGCTGATATATGAAATGCATCTATACGAAGAAAGAGTAGTTGAATGCAACCTTGAATTACGATCTATCTTTTGCATACACTCTCGTTCCTTTAGTTCAAATTGGTTGCATGAAGAAGCAATATATATATATATAATATATATATATAATATATATATATATATATATATATAATATATATATATATATATATATATATATATATATATATATATATATATATATATATATATATATGTATATATATATATATATATATATATATATATAAAACTCAACTTGTGTGTCTGTGTGTTTAACTTTCCGGCACATCTCCTCCTAGCCAACAAATCGTAGAACCACCAAAAATGGGTCACTTAAAGTTTAGGCGAACGAAAATTGAACTGCGCTATTTCTGTTCCGAAATTCATCTCGCAAGTGCAAAAATCTATAATGCCTTATCCCATGCGTTAAATAGTGAACTTTACTCAGTCATCTGTTTGACGTGAACTGTGTTCACCACGCGTGCAAGCATGCGTAAATTGCTTGAAAAATATAAAAAATCAAGATATAAAAATGAATCGCCGTAAACATTGTAGAAATTCGGCAAAGAAATGAATTTTCGGGATGTAGCCTGGAGGGTTTTTTCGTATTAATCGTTTGGACTTTGTGAACTCATACCAATTGTTTTCATAACATTTTTAACGCTTTGAATTAAATGTGACCATTTTGCGTTGAGTCTGCAGTTTGAATCACTTTAACCAAATTATAGCAGGCCGGATTTTTTATCATCACGATAGATCGCCAGCGACTCCCTGAAACACTCCCCTGAAATCCCCGTTGAGAAATCTATATATATAAAACTCAACTTGTGTGTCTGTGTGTGTATCTGTGTGTGTGTCTGTGTGTTTAACTTTTGGATCTACCAAGTTTCATTATTAAGGATGGAGAGTAGTGTGTAGCAAATCTATATATATAAAGCTGAAGTTATCTGTGTGTGGCAGGTTTGGTAGCCTTCAACTAACACTATCTCCTTCGAGACCCTGCAGCGCAAGTTGACCAAAATTGAGAGTATGATAGGAGAAGGCTTGCTCTTCGTTCTGTAGAAGATAAAATTCAAATCGGACCATGTTAACACCAAAAATTGTTTACATCAAAAAGGTGCTTTTTTCTATGAAAATCCCTATTTTTTACGATTTTTGACTGCTGTGTCACTATTTTTCGGTGTATTTCAACTGGGAAAATGTTCACTTGAAGAGAATAACAATTTTGTTACATTTCAAAATTTCCAATTCTAAAGGGTCGAAACAAACCCAAGCAACACCGGGTGATACTGCTAGTATATATATATATATATATATATATATATATATATATATAATATATATATATATATATATATATATATATATATATACGTTTAAATATTTGTTATGCAAGATTTTTTATGTGAAGTCGTGTGTTGAAACAGATATTGTTATATTTCGGAATGGTCATTTTGCCAGTTTAGCCAATAAAAACACACGCACTATATATTTGGTGTTATTTTGCTTCAGTGTTATTTATTTTTTACATTAATCTTAATCTTATTTCGGCCAGAGTTCTTTCGTCACACTCCTGTGACCGCATCAGTGGTCCTTTGTTTTCTTCTTTCTTATTTGTGTCTCTCCTTACTAACCGTCAGTCATTTTGTATTTCTATTGTATGTCTTCATTTGCGCATGCTTATATCTCACTAAATAAACATAAACGCACATAGAGATATAAGCATGCGCAAATGAAGACATACAATAGAAATACAAAATGACTGACGGTTAGTAAGGAGAGACACAAATAAGAAAGAAGAAAACAAAGGACCACTGATGCGGTCACAGGAGTGTGACGAAAGAACTCTGGCCGAAATAAGATTAAGATTAATGTAAAAAATAAATAACACTGAAGCAAAATAACACCAAATATATAGTGCGTGTGTTTTTATTGGCTAAACTGGCAAAATGACCATTCCGAATTATAACAACATATATATATATATATTGTGAGGCTTTAAAATGGCAAAAACAAAAAACATAATTTGCCAACACATTATAAATTGCACCATAAAAATGCAGAAATCTGTTTTGATCAAAATGTATATCTATCTGGAAGATATGGTCAGACAGAATACAAAAAATTGAAATAGAGGCATTCTACTGTGAAAATTGCCCGACAACGGGCTACTCAGCTAGTATATTATATTTTCACCTTTCTGTCTCTTGTTCCCGCCCTAGTGAAAGGGTTGGTTTTATCAAAAACAAACAACCAAAGTCGGGGGGGGGGCTGCTGCCGCCGCTAGGTGAGAGTGGGGTGGTGGGCCTTTGTTCAACAGGGTTGAGTAGAGATGCGAGGAGCGGCAGAATTGTTCAGGCGTCGGAAGACGATGTTTGAAAGTCTACACTACAGGCTTATACGATATACTACGTTAAGTATACTCAGGAAAACATGGTACCTCATAGAGGAAGGACACATCAACATTGATCAGTAAATAAGTACCTGGCCACCGTTAGTCGTACTGAAAATTCGGTTGGTACCACCACACTTCTGTACATAGTTGAGGAACCAGAGTAAAGAACATTCGTAAGGCTCACATGTGACATTCACTTCGAGAAACAGTTCAGCGAATTCACGACATGTTCTGCAAAACAAAGAGTGAGAATACGGAATGTAATACATTACTATATGAGTCTATATATATACATGCATTCATACAGATAGATAGATAGAGATAGATAGATAGATAGATAGATAGATAGATAGATAGATAGATAGATAGATAGATAGATAGATAGATAGATAGATAAATAGATAGATAGATAGATGATGGATGGATGGATGGATGGATGGATGGATGGATGGATGGATGGATGGATGGATTGATTGATTGATTGATTGATTGATTGATTGATTGATGGATGGATAGATATACATATTTATTTTCATCATGTTGAACCGTTAATTCCTGCACATTTTTCTTTCTCCATTTTTCCTTCGTTCTCTTTCCCTTTTTTCCCGCTCAACCGTGTCTGTGAGAGGGCGTAGGCTCGAAACGTCAAAGACACTTCCATTCTTCTCCAGCGCCAAACTAATACGTGTGCCTGTTGTTCCCTCACCTGTCTTCATCTTTCGTTTTCTATAAATTTGATCTATATATTTATGTATGTATATATGTCGGTGCGCATTTGAGTTAATGTATATATATAATATATATATATATATATATATATATATATATATATATATACACATAGAGTTAATGTATATATATATATATATATATATATATATAACATATATCTACACACATGTATATATATGTATACATATATGCTTGTGTGTATGTGCATACATGTCTATCTATCTCTCTTTCTGTATCTATATACTTTTATCTTTTATCGTTTGTCTTATTTGTTTCATGGTGAGACTGTGGCCATGCTGGAGCACCACCTTGAGGAATATTTAGTCGAATGAATCAACCCCAGGACTATTTTTTCTAAGCCTGGTATTTATTCTGTTGGTGTCTTTTGCTGAACCGTTAAGTTACGGGGACGTAAACATACCAACAATACTCGCTTTTTTTTAGCTTTCCAAATGCAACCCTTCCCTTCCCCATTCGATAGTATATCTCCACCATCTCTTTACAGTGTGCTTCCAAGGTAAACAAAGGTGTCAATGACCTCCAACCTTATTCTATTCACAACGTTGTTTGGTCCAGAAAATGTTTGTCCTGCCGCGGGAGTAAACATTACTTTGCATTTCCCCAGACTAGGCATATAGATATATTTACTCTTTACTCTTTTACTCTTTTACTTGTTTCAGTCATTTGACCGCGGCCATGCTGGAGCACCGCCTATAGTCGAGCAAATCGACCCAGGGACTTATTCTTTGTAAGCCCAGTACTTATTCTATCGGTCTCTTTTGCCGAACCGCTAAGTGACGGGGACGTAAACACAATGCTAGGGGGACAAACACAGACACACAAACACACACACGCACACATATATATATACATATATACGACAGGCTTCTTTCAGTTTCCGTCTACCAAATCCACTCACAAGGCATTGGTCGGCCCGGGGCTATAGCAGAAGACACTTGCCCAAGATGCCACGCAGTGGGACTGAACCCGCAACCATGTGGTTGGTAAACAAGTTACTTACCACACAGCCACTCCTGCGCCTATTTATATATTTACAGAAGAGATTTTCATGGATTACAAAAATTACAGAAAACTAAGGAGGGGAGGCATAACATTTCATGTCGGTCAGCTGAAATCGGATGCAACGCTTTAGATCCTCTTAATTTGTGATCCTTTATCTTAGTCTCCATTTAACTCATTTATTTCCGCTCTTCTGTATTTTACTTCGTTGTTGCTCTAACCCAGTGCTTTTCAATCTTTTTGCTGGAGCGGAACCCCAAGGAAACATTCCACTGGCTCGGGGAACCCCTGTGTAATAATTTAATAGTCTTCTGCACAGGAGAATTAAAAATTACTGCCGATTTTAGCAGTTTTGTAACTTCTTGCGGAACCCCTGGACTGTACTGGCGGAACCCTAAGGTTCCGCGAAACCCTGATTGAAAACCACTGCTCTAACCTAATGATTCCCGACCCATTTTTTGACAATGGATCCCTTTCATTCCTGCTTTTTTTAAGTGGGTCTCATAACCATTTGTTGTTTCAAAAAATTCATTATATCTTTATAATTTAGGTTTTATTAAGAATTATATGAAAAAAATGTTGAAATATTTTGTTTAATTTAGAAGTATAACTAATTTATTGCACATAATTTTTTACAGCAAAATCTTATATGGATCCCGAAGGGCCATATGGAACCTGGTTGGTTACCACTGTTCTAATCAATGACCTATTAACACACTTTTCACCGAGTTATCTTCTCCGTTTCTATCCTTTATATTTCTTCCCCACCCCTATAAATTCTGAAACCTAATTTTTCAGTAACACAAATGTTTTCTCCCTCTTTTTCTCTCTCCACTTTTGCTCTCTCCCTATTTATATCCTCCCCCTCTCCCCCTCTCTCTCTCTCTCACACACACACACACACATACACACACATGGGCGATGACTTCTAGAAATCCTGTTATTCACATCTCTCTACGTTATATGAACTGATCCAAATTTTGAAACTGATTGAAATTATTTTACCATTGCACAGCTCCAATAGTTGACACAGATTCTGATTGTTCGTGTATTTCTGTAGTTTATTATTTCAAACGATCTAATTTCATCTTGCCTCTTATCTGTTCCACGATTTTCCTGATTTAAACTTCACATAGAACTGAAATAATCTGTATCCCACTACTCACATTATCTCAACAACGAAATAACGAAAGAATTACTGTTGAGTTAAAGCGATGGACTGACAAAGTCGTTCGGGTGCTGCTAATTTGTTCTGACAGTCAGTGCTCTAAGTTAAAATCCAGCCAAAGTCAACTTTACCGATTATTCTTCCGGGGTCGGTTACAAAAGTACCCGTCCACGACAGTTAACTGGCGGAACTGCCAGAGAGTTAGCCACGATATACTGAGGTACTTGTTCCATGATTTTTCGTTCTGACAGAAACGTTTATGATGTCACTGGTGCCAAGCTGTATCGATCTAAGTCGACAGATTTTCCCTTGGAAAAAAAAACTATTGGTCCAGGACTCAGCATATAACTTTTATCTTTCACTAATTTCAGTAATTTGAGGTCGGCCATGCAGGAGCATGTATCGACTCCCGTATTTACGTTGCTAAAGTCTGGTACTTACTCTTTCGCCGAACTGCTAAGTCACGGGGACGCAAACACACCAGCACTGGTTGTCAAGCGGAGGTGTGGTACACACACACGCACACATACACACACTCACACACACACATACACACACACATATATATATATACATGTATATATATACATACATATATATATACATATATATACATATATATACACACACACACACACACATACACACACATACACACACATATACACACACACACCACACACACACACACACACACACACACACACACACACACACACACACACACACATATATATATATATTATATATATATAATATATATATAATATATATAAACGTATATATATATAAAACACAGCGAAATGAAAATATTCGCTGATGACTCAAAGCTCCAGAAAATTATCACTGAAGAAGACCGAACTGGACTCCAGTCTGATCTACATCTTGTGAGACAAAAACAAAATGCAACTAAACGAGGGAAAATTTGAGCTGATGCATTTTGGAAGAAAGACTATGGTAAAACAGCCATACTCTCTTCCTCCAGTGGAACCACTCACAGCATCTAATAATATCAGAAACCTACAAGTAATTATTGATAACAATCTCAGCTGGAGTGCCAACACCAACAATAAGGTCGATATAGCTCCTGGATCCTAAGAACCCTCCGGTTAAGAGAACAAGGTGTCATCACTCCTCTTTTCTCATCCTTTATACGGCCACACCTCGAATACTGCTTCCCCCCTGTGGTCTACTTATACAAAATATAACATCTCGAAAACTGATTCACTCCAGAGATCATTCACTAAAAGAATTAAGGACTGGTCTTGTTTATTGGGACCGCCTTAAAGCATTGAAAGTTTATTCTCTCCAGCGCCGCTGTGAGCGATGCAACATTCGCACAATTTGGAGAATATACCACCAGCATTACCCAACGACCTCAACATTAGCTTCAACATTCATCTAAGGCTAGGACCACGGGCCATACGTACACTGCCCAGTTCAGGATCACAATACATAAATACACCGCAACACAATTTCTTTTCCTCGGCAGACTATGCCCTATTTAATATTGTCCTGAAACAGATCAAAGAGGAAAAGGACCCCATCACCTTTAAACGGAATCTGGACAAATTTCTTCAAGGAATACCAGATAAGCCACCTATAACCGAATACAACTCACTTAACAAGAATTCCCTACTCGAATAGACCATGATACCACAAAACTTGACTCAAAAAGGATTTAGCTAATCCTATCAGGTAGTGCTATTAAGCTAGATAGAGCCTGGACCACTCTTTGGTCGAAACATAGCTAAGTTACATATATATATATATATATATATATATATATATATATATATATATATATATATATATATAGGCATTATTAAATCTCAGAACGAGATGTAAACAGTAATCGCTCGACAATGTAAAGTATAAAATTCATCACAATATGGCTAACCACAAAGGGGGGGGGTGTTACTGTAGCTTTTTAGCCCCAGGAGATCATCGTCTCCAGCTGGCTTTAGACACACTTTCTGTGCCCTTGAAGTATTTGCAAAGGGAGGCCATCCCTTCCTCGTAAGCCTGAGTGATACGCACCGGACCGGTTTCGAGATCATTGTCTCTTATCAACGGGCGGTAATCACCAGGTCACGATGAAAGACAAGGGCTGCTTTGCAAATATAAGAGTTTTTCTAGTGACGTCTGCCACTGATTTCGAAAAACTGACTGTAAGCATTATTAAATCTCAGAACGAGATTTAATAGCTCTGCCCGTGAAGTACATGTTCCTCATACGGCCTCTCATTCTAGACAGGTAAAAAAAAAGAGAGTCCAAACTAATATGGATTACAGTTTACCAGACATAAAATGGCTTAGCGTAGAACTAATATCCACAACCTAGAAAAAGAAAAAGTGACCGCAGCATCGATGACAATTCAAAAGGAAAAAGACCCGGGGGGGGGGAGGAATGCATTGCCTTGGAAAACATATGAATAAGGGATACAGGGGAGGAACTGTAAAGGAAGAGATTCCACTGAAAAGTAAAAGTCGGGAACAGTGGAGAAAGGGCATCGATAACGTTTGCTCCATAGGGACTCAAGGGCTTAAGTGCTTTGTTATATATTAGATCCCTTTATTAATGTCATAGTCCTCTTCATTTTGTTTCATATAAACTAGATTATCTGGTAAGAATTTCTAGGGCCATGCTTATTCATACATTGCTATCGTGTTTTGATTAGATTGTTTCTAAATTTTCGACTTCTTGCTTAGTACAGAATCATGACACTATATAACTACATATTCCTTCATTCTTTTATTCTTTTATAGCTCCATTTCTTTCAGAAATTGAACTACTGCCATACTGGGCACCATCTTGAATGTGTGTGTGTGTGTACCTGTGTGTGTGTGTGTGCCTCTGTGTGTGTGTGCCTCTGTGTTTGTGTGTGTGTGTGTGTGTGTGTGTGTGTGTGTGTGTGTGTGTGTGTGTGTGTGTGTGTGTGTTAGCAACCATTAGTCTTCCGCCGAAATCATGAATAAGCGCCTGTCAAATGTTTCTTCGGTTTTGATGACTGACACAGAGTCTGCTCTGACTGTTGGGTTCCACATATGGTGGACCATTCCTGCTGCAATGATTGCATTTGAAGGCACTGTCCGCCAGTCTTGTTCTGGTGCTGTTTTCTCGTCGATTGTACTTTTCTTCATAAGCAAGTTTCAATCTCCACCGGAAGCGACAAACATCTTTGAAACGAAGATGGAGACTTCCTCATTGTCTTCCGCAAGCCAGTTCCCAGTACAGTAGGTCTTTTGGGCGCCTCCTATCTTCCCATCTGACATTTCGATGTACATGGCCCATCCTGAAGACTTTTTTAAATGTGCGTGCGTGTAGGGGGGTGCGTGAGGTCTCTCTTGCACTACATGCTTGCTTGGTGAGGTAGGTGATCTTTGGACACTATACCAGATGACAAATAAGACCCGTCAACAATTCAATATAGTCAAAGGTAGATGGAGCTCACCAGTCATAGTGAAGACAATCCATCTATGACAAGGAAACTTCCGAAATAAAAAAAAACCGTTCAGCGAGGAGGGAATATAATTCCAAATCTTACAGGGAAAAATTCAATTTAACAATTTTAAATCAAATCTCACAATATATAATATATGTATATAATTTAGAGAAAAACTTCTATTAAACATGTTCTTAGTTTATGCATGTGTATGCAAATATAGTATTGGTATATCCCATTTATGTTCATTAGAAATTAAATAAATAAAGAATTTTGACATGTACGAATATTTATTTACCCCCCCTGTATGTATATATATATATATATATTATATATATATATATATATATATATATATATAATTACATATATATATATATATATATATATATATACACATATATATACATATATATATGCATCAAATGAAATCAAAAATTTAAATATATATAATACGCGTCATACATACATACATATATGTATATATATATATATATATATATATATATATATATATATATATATATTATTATTATTATTATTATTATTATTATTATTATATGTAGAAAAGTACAAACTGTGACAAGAACGCAAAACACTTAGAAGACGATACAAAAAACACGGACGGGACATTCGAAGCCCTCAATCATCAGTCAAGAACCGGATCATCGTAGCAATTTCGGCTGATTAATCTTGAATATATATATATATTAAAGACAGAGTGAAAAAAGTAGATATTCACACAGTCTATATAGATATTAAGATATCCGATTACTTACTTTGTCCAGATGGTTTTATTATAAAAGTCTTTCAAAGTCATTCTATCCCACTGTTGTGCTTTTGGAGCTTTCCAGGGTTCACCTATTGGGATCTATACAGAATATAATAAGATAATAAGATATTATATACATATCTATATGTATTCGTATGCTTATATAAACATACACACACACACACACATATATATATACAGATATATAAGTTCGTTATAGGCATGTATAAGATAAAAAAATAAAACACAACTAACAATTATGAAAATGGACAGGCAGGCAGACAAACAGACAGACAGTAGGAACTATTCAATTATTGCATATGTTCGACGATGCATATGCTCAACAGCAAGAGACACGCCAATCCGATGTGATAGGTACACGATGATATCAAAAACAGAAAATGAAATAAATGAATACGAGGGAAAGAAATGTAGCTTACTAACCTCCTCCGCCATCTTATCCATCGTTCTGAACAGGTTGTTGGCGTCTAGCCAGGCAAGAAAATTCATTTTGGGGAATGTTCCTCTGAATCTTTTCATATGTCCCTATAAAGAAAAATTGGAAGCAATGTTTTCGGTTGAGAATCGATGAGTTTATTTACATTCGTGTGTAAGCAAAACATGCTTGCACACAAATGCACAAACACATGCACGTGCGATGGGGTGCTGAAAGGTTCCTGGCTTTGGGTAAAAGAAAATAGAGGAGGATGAGTTAATTATGATTTTATTCAAAATATTCCCTTCTCAGATTCACACACTTATTGCAGCGGTCCTTCAGTTTTTCTAAACTCTGTAAAGAACTCGGAATGTTGAGCCTCTGATCAGGTCTTTCGTGATACCCTTAAAGCAACCCCTCATAATCATATCACACATGACGATGTGCGTGTATGGTGACGCGAATATACAGAGACACACATGCACCCACATCAGCAAGTACATGTGTATACATACATGTGTGTGTGTGTGTGTGTGTGTGTGTGTGTGTGTGTGTGTGTGTGAAAGAAGGTTTGAAAATGCAATTTTAAAAGATGTTTATTCACTTGACCGGTTTCACTTTTTTAGAAAAAGATTGTCAAAAGTAACATGTAAAAGCTTTGTTGTGTTAGGTACTGGATGTCACAAAATATTGCAATACATATATACATTATCTGATAATAATAAGTGTGTGTTAAAAACAGTTTACAAGGAAAAATCTTGGGAAAATATTTAAAAAGTTCATTAAAATATTGGGCACAAAAAATTACAATACATATATACATTCTTTGATAATAAGAAAATGTTAAAAGCAGTTTACAGAAAAAAAATTTTTTGAGTAATTATTAACAAGTTCATAAAACCTTTTAGGATTTGATTAGAAATCATGTTTGTTTGGAAGTATCTATATATATATACACAGAAAATTATAAGTTCAAAAAGGCCATATTTTGGTAGTATATATATACCGCAGAAAGAGATATATTTAGTTTACAAAGAATTTGGGATGAACTGACCTATTTCACCATTATATCGTAAAAGACTATTTTCTATTTCAACGGACAGTTTAGGAGGTGTGTTTGGGTGGGGGGAAGGAAGAGCGATGTGGAATTGAAAAGAAGTTTTTGCTTCTCTTTCACGTTTGAGTGGTTATGAGGATCGGTCTTTAGAGGTCAGAATGGTGTGAGCCAGTGTGTCTCTGAGTGTGTGTGTATACATATATACGTGTTTGTGTTTGTGTGTGGAGGCCGTTTTTGATTGGTCCTAGGGTTTATTGTGATGTATGTAAATGTGTCTGTGTGTGTTTAAAATTTGGTAGGATGGTGTGTGTATATGTGTGCACGTTTGTATGTGTGTGTATGTGTGTGTATGTGTTTGTTCGCATGTGTGTGTGTGTGCGTCTGTGGGTGCGTGTGTATGCTTGTGTATTTTTTTGTGTTGGTGGGGATGTTATGTGTGTGTATGTGAGTGTGTGTGTTGTGTCTGTCTGGGTATGTTTTAGTTTTAAATGTCCTTGTGATGTACGTGTGTGTGTGAGCAACCGTATGTGTGTGTGAGGGTGCATATGTATGTGTGTGGGTATGTGTGTATGTATGTGTAAGTGTGTTGTATTTATCAGGGGTTCTGTGTGTCAATGTGTGTTGGGTTTATCTGGGTGGTGTGCATGTGTGTGTATATGCGTTTTGTGTGTGTTGGTATTGAGTATGCGTTTGTGTGTGTGTATATATATATATGTGGGTACGGTTTATATAGTTCTGTAGTTTCCAGGTGTGTGTGTGTGCACGTGTGTGTTGCATTTCTGAGAGATTTGTTTTGTGTGTATTGTTAGCACAATGTGTGTGTATACGTGTAGGTGTGTTTGTGTGGGTGTGTCTATGTGTCATGTATTTGTCGGGAGGTGTGTGTCATTGTGTGTGCATGCTTGTGTGTATGTATGTTTGTGAATGTTTGTTGTGGCTGTTGTGATTGTAATGTGGGTGTATGTGTGTGTTTTCTTTTGAATGTGTGTGTACGTGTGATTTTATTACTGGGGTACGGGCGTATTGTGTGTGTGTGTGTGTACAGGTGTGCATAAATGTGTGTGTGTTTGTGTGAGTTGTGTTGTAGTTGCGTGTTTGTTTGTGTATCTGTGTATGTGTGGGTGTGTTTGTGTGAATGTGATTTGTAATTTCGGAGTGGTGTGTGTAAAAATAAAATTTTATTACCAGTAATAAAATCATACACACACACACACACACATACACACACACACACACACACACACACACATTCAAAAGAAAAAAACATACAGATATACAAAATCACACACACACAAAAACAATGCCAACCTCCGACGCAAATACATATGCACAAACACAATATCCTCACACTAGAGCATGATTTCCTCATCCTATGGTCGCACACACTCGACCAACTTATTGACTTCAAAAACCTTATCAACAGTGTCAACCACATCCAATTTACCAGCTTCCTTTTCTTGACATTCTTATCATTAAAAAAGGCAACAACATTGAAACTGATATCCACTACAAACCCACTGATTCCAAACAATACCTTCTGTTCACCTCCAATCACCCAAAGCACACAAAGACAAATATCCCCTTAAACTTAGCGAGAAGAATCTGCACAATTGTCTCAAATAATAGAACACGAAATGAAAGACTCCGAGAACTAAAGGCAATTCTTCTCGAAAGACATTACCAAGCATCACTAGTTGATAGAACGGGCTAAATCAATTACCACCCAAGACTTACGAAAACCAAAACACACCTACAATACAGTAAATAGCCTTCCCTATCTCTCAACACACAATCCAAGGAATGAAGAAGCTTACAAAATTATATACAACAATATTCCACAGCTGCATCAAGACCCACGTCTAAAAAAATTACTCGCAACTCATAAAATAATAAAAAGTAAAAGACAACCCAAATCCCTAAAAAACCTACTCACCAATGCAAAATTACCCAACACAAACCCACCGCCCACCGTCAAAAAATGTCGTCGTTCCAACTGCAGGACTTGCAGCCACCTCATTGAAGGATCAGTGTGCAAATTCCAGTCGGGACACACTTTTGTCATAAAAAATAATTTCACCTGTGCATCAAAAAGTTTACTCTATGTCATAAGGTGTGAAGTGTGTCACGAAGACTATATAGGGCAAACGAGCCTTACCCTCAGAGAAAGGATAACAGTTCACCGCCAACAACTGAGGAATCCCACTACAATAGATAGGTATACAGTTACAAGTGTATGGGTTTGTAAGTCTGTGAGAGAATGCTTGTGTGTGTGATATACGTATATATTTTGGAAGGATGGCCCTCAATTTGAGAAATAACCTCTTTCACTTCATAAATCTCCGTAAACATAATCTAAAAACACCTCTTCAATTTCCTTGCTGTCTCGAACGATAGCTTCAATAGAGAAGTTGCTTTCTTGGATTTCTCAGCCATTTCTCCTTAAGTGAGAAAATAATAACCGAATGGCTAACCTGGAATCAAATCAACGAAGTAGTGATCAATAAACTAACTAATGAGCATGGAAAGCAATAACGGTGTCAAGCCGATCCAGGCTTCAAATCAATACTTCCTATAGCTGAATTCTCAAGTTGTTTCCGAATAGTACAAATTAACAAACACACAGATTAGTTCTATTTCACTTTTGTATTATTTATTTAACATACGAATGACTATTTAACTAATTAACTAATCGATTATACAATGGATTATTTGATCAATCAATCAATTACTTAGAGAGCACGACGTTGAAGAGGTCATGGTTGGCGAGGAAAAGACTTTGACAAACCTGATTGATTAACCGAATGATTACTGAAACAACTGATTACTTAAGTAGTTAAGTAGCTAAGCTATTGACAAGAAATAAATAATATAAAGAAGAGAAATATAACCAGTGCATGAGTTTATTCTTAGCATAATGGCCCTCCCGACATATAACAAATTAG
>NC_043004.1:69025789-69038289 GCF_006345805.1 Octopus sinensis
CAGGTACATTTATGTATTATACGCTTCCATGATTTGTGTATTTGAACTTGAATTGATGCTGTATATGAATAAACCTATGATGTGTAGTGATTTAATTTGATAGAAGGACTTGACTTTGAAATTTGTTCTCCATTCTTACTTTAAACAACAGAGACAGAGACAGGCAGAAACAAGAAAAATGCCCCTTGTATTTGAATACTATGCAAATATTCTTTTAGAAAACTTTTCATTTAATTTTTCCAAAATTTGTTTTCCATACATTTGAAAAGTCTCAATGACTGAAACCGGTACTGAAATGTTTTTCATAAAATTATTTTAGCATTTTCTACCTTGACCTATTTCCACACACACACACACACATATATATATATATATATATGTGTATGTATTAGACGAGCACCATTCAATTTGCGTCAATCAAGTTTACTCACAAAGCATCGTTAGGCCAGAGGCTATAGTAGAACACAATTGCCCAACGTTACGCTTAGTGGGACTGGATTCGAGTTTGCGTGGCTGCAAAGCGAGCGTCTTAAACACACAAGGCATGCATTGCCTAAAATGACACACAGTAGAATCGAACATTAAATCCACTTGATTGTATTGCAAATTACTTAACTGTTCAGCCATGTCGGCTCTCCACACAGACACACACATAGCTCACATACCTACACGCGCATATACGCACACGCACACACGTGCTGGCGCCTGACTACTGTTTCATTTTTATTCAATGCGAACGAAAATAGCTATTTACAATGTCAGTATCTGGGACATAAGTGAATTTATGTAAATATTCTTTGCAATCCTAACCCTCCCTCTCTTTCTCTCTCTCTCTCTCTCTCTAACTCTATTTCTTTCACTCTTCCTGTGTATCTATCTATATATATATATATATATATATATATATATATAATATGTAAATGTAAAAAAAATACAAACTGGGACAATGAGTGTGTATGCGTCCCTCTCTTTTCCCTCTTTGTCGATCTCAAGCAACTACTCCTTCCTCTCCCTCTCTTCATTCAACTATACCCCCTCCCTTACCTATTCCTTCCCCATTATCACCAAAACCCGCGCCACCATCTTTTTACATCTCTATCTTCTTTTACCAATGTTTTTCTTGCTCCTCATACATTTCAATCTCTCAACACTTCTTTCCTCTCATCTACATTCTTTTCTCCACCTCTCTCCACTCTCACTCTCGCTTCCTCCTTTCTGTCCCCCTCTCTCTCACTTCTTTCTCTCTCTCCCTCTCTCTCTCTCTCTCTCTCTGCATCTTTATCTCTTTCTTCCCCTTTTCTTCTCTCTTTACAATTTTCCATTTAAAACTCTTGTTTACATACTTTCTACACACACATCCTTCCGATCTTGCTGCTGTATCGAAAACGAGAGAAATAAACATGGCTACACGCGCGCGCACATCATCTACCTACATATAAGTCAAGCGATGGTGGGAGGGGTGACAAGCACAGACACAGGGCAGCTTTTAAGTGTTAGCTCCTGCGGAGGGCTCTTCATTGGGCCTTGCCCCCAACAATGACACTTCATGCATTGAGTACATATTAAATTTTATTAAACCTGACCAATATTTTCGAGCAATGAACAATTTTCATCAAAACAATGATATAATTTTTTGACTTGGAATTTATTGCAAAGCTGTGTGATAAACAACATTTTTGTCTTCACATTCGGGGGTCAGTACAATTTTTTCTAAGTAACGTCTTTCTCTCTCTCTCTCTCTCTCTCTCTCTCTCTCTCTCTCTGTCTTAGCCACCACCCTCACCGTCTCTATGCCTACTATTACTCTCACTCCGTCATGAGGAATAGTAGGTGTGTCATTGAGTAGCAAGAGAGGGGATCTAAATGTGACACACTGACACAGAAATTAGTTTTTGCATTTATTATATATATATATATATAATAACGGCTTCTTCAGACGGGCTTCTTTCAGTCTCCGTCTACTAAATCCACTCACAATGTTTGGTCAGCCCGAGGCTATAGTAGAAGACGCTTGTCCAAGGCGCCACGCTGTGGGACTGAACCCAGAACCATGTGGTTGGTAAGCAAGCCTCTTACCACACAGCCATGAGAAAGAGAGAGAGAGAAAGGTTAAGGTTGTAAGAATAGTTACATAAATTCACTTATTTCATCCTATAAATAATGCAGTTTTCAATTGCATGAACTAAAAGTTGGAAGGAAGGGGATAAACTACCTGCATCAACTTGCTATAAAAGTAGATAGTAATTTTACTTTCGTCTTATTCTTAGTGCATGTTTTGAAGAGAGCAGTTCCATTTTAACAGTTACCTTTTCAAAGCTACAAGGGAAGCATATTCGGCATATTTTGCATTATGAGTTCAATAAAGGCAACGAGGCATCGGAAAGTGCGAGGAATATTAATGCAGTATATGCAGATCGAACAATAAGTGAAAGCCAGTGTCAACGGTGGCTCCAGAAAATTCGAGCCGGAACCTACAGCCTAGAAGAAGAGGCTCGTCCTAAAAGATCCGTAGAGCTCGATAAGGACGTCCTGCAAACCCTAGTGGAACAAAATCCCATTGTAACTATTGGGGAACCAGCGGAGAAGCTTGAATTTGGTCATTCAATCAGTCAGTCAAGTCAGCGCTAGAAGAAAAACGACCAACTTTGGTTTCAAGATAAAAGGTGTTCTCCATCAGTAGAATGTTCGGCTACATACGGCGAGGGTAACATTCCAAAGGCAAAGGAGGTTTGAATAGGAAACGATTCCCCCACCACATTTTGTAGACGAGGTCAGAACAGTACTGAGGAGTATTTTTCGTTACAGACAAGTGAATTTTGGAAGAGGGGCCAAAAGATGAGAGAGATGGGAAATCATTGTAGAAAATGAAGGAGAGTATATTTTAGAGTAAAAAAAGAACTTGATCTTAATTTGGAAAAATAAAAGAATAAAAAACTGCATTATTTATAGAATGACCCAATATATATATATTTAGTTATTTATATATGCATATGCGTAATTATATATGTATGTATGTATGTATTAATACCAGTTTAATGCACAAACAACAAAATATACATATATATATATATATATATATATATATATATATATATATAGATACATACATACGCACACACAAGCACGCGCATACACACATACACATACACATACATACATACATACATACATACATGCATACGTACATACATACATACATACATACATATATACATACATACATACATACATACATACATAATTATGGGCCTCTTAATAAATTTTGGATCTTTTCCTTTTGAACGGCAGACAATTTCTAGTTAACTAATCACTTTAAAACTTCGTATACTGGTAGAATGTGTCAAAATAAAACATTTTTTTCTCTTGGCTTTCTTGAGAAAATTGTAATTTGTTTGTTTAACGTAGTTTAATTTTTCGAATTTTAACCAATCCTATGCTCTCTTTTGAGCTAAAATCATTTGCTGCGTCTAAAACTGAGACAACATCCTGTCACTACCCCTCAATCTAACCCGAACCCTAATTTTTTTTCTTGATTCTTAAATTAATTTAGTTGTTACGCGTGTAAAAAAACCGAAAGCAATAGAAAATAATTTAAACAATTAACAAACAAAATAATTCTATAATTTTATACACACGCTTTCCGTAACACATGCTTTCCGTATACGCATGGAAAGCGTGTGTATAAAATTATAGAATTATTTTGTTTGTTAATTGTTTAAATTATTTTCTATTGCTTTCGGTTTTTTTACACGCGTAACAATTAAATTAATTTAACAATTAAGAAAATAAAATTAGGGTTAGGGTTAGGTTGAGAGGTAGTGACAGGATGTTGTCTCAGTTTTAGACGCAGCAAATGATTTTAGCTCAAAAGAGAGCATAGGATTGGTTAAAATTGCCGAAATGCTCGGATTTTCAGACGAAATATCTTACAAACTATAAAACATAGAGAAAATGATGTTTTATAAACACATTCTACCAGTATACGAAGTTTAAAAGTGTTTAGTTAACTAGAAATTGTGTTGACATCTGCCGTTAAAAAGGAAAACATCCTAAATTTTGATTAAATTTATACATTATGTTGGAAAGACTTGAGCGGTTCCGATACAACATTTTGGGAAATGCATAGGGTAAGTACCAGGCTTTCAAATAAATAAGTAATGGGGTTAATTCATTGAACTAAACATTCTTCAAGACGGTGCTCCACCATGGCCGCAGTCTAATAACTGCAACAAGTAAAAAAAGAAACTAGATAGATAGATAGATAGATAGATAGATAGATAGATAGATAGATAGATAGATAGAGACAAACACACTCACTACACACGTACATGTTCACATATTTCACTTATTCCCCATGGCGTGTATGACCGTTTATGTATATGTTGGTTAAAGTGAGATCGTACATATGAGTGGGTGTGGTTTCTTTAGAATGGTGAACATAAACATAAACCTACTGATGGAGCAGACGTGGTTTTACCCAGACAGAACAGGAAGAATTAACTGGTTTAACATAAACAATGTTTTAATGCTATCTATTACAGAATACAATTTTGTGAAGCAAGAATTTTTGTCATGACATTTGTGTTTGGCGGGCCAGGATAATTTGGTACGCTAGCAGTAGAGTGGAATGTAGTACAGACATATTGTAAAGTAGCTTAAAAGCCGTCCTATCGGGCGGCTTTATGCTAGCTCTTGTGAGGGGGGGGGGCTCTTCATTGGGCCTTGGGCTCAACAATGACACTTCATGCATTGAGTACATATTAAATTTTATTAAACTTGACCAATATTTTTCAAGCAATAAACAATTTTCATCAAAACAATGATATAATTTTTCGACTTGGAATTTATTGCAAAACTGCATGCTGTACATTTTTGCCTTCCTATTCAGGGGTCAGTACAATATTTTTTCTGTCTAACCTCTTTCTCTCTCTCTCTCATTCTCTCTCTCTATCTATCTATCTATCTCCCTCTCTCTCTCTCTCTTTCTGTTGATTGTTTTCAACCATCACCATCACCAGTACCACTACCATTGCCACCACAACTGTCATACACACACCATTCAGACTTCTGAATTATAACCGAAAACCTTGTCGTTGAGACGCATATTTCGAAAATCAAATCCGTTTTTCTCGAGGACATGTCGTTTCGGAAACTTTCCGTGATATATCCAGATAAATATACACATACACTCTCCCCTTCTATCAATGTTCACAGAACACCTCAGTGCAACAAAGAATGAATAATGAGACAACTTTCATCAATAAATATCTTCTCCAACTCAATATGAACACATAACATAATACAGAACACTGCTAAACTTTCAATTAATACCACTAACCCCCATACATCTCATACACCATTCACATTACAGATCTATATCTACCCTAATTGCACCAAATCCAGAACTACTTACCTCCCTTACACATAATATTTTTCCTCAGGGACTAATAGACCTGGCACCACTCATTAATCGATGTGCATTCAAAGCAATGATTAGTAATTTACGAAACCGGTATGCTTTTAAATCTCTTTAACAATTCACAATAATGACTTTTTTTTTTACTTTTATTCCTACCCCAGTTCATCTAATTTTAAATATCGTTACTTTTCATAAAAAAGCCTTTACTTATTTTGATTTCCAATGTGCATTTTCGCTTATTTTTCTTCATACTTTCCCCCTATATATATATATACCTAATGATGAAATTACGATCGACTGCCTATTTATCCAGGCTCCCTCATTCACAGCTAAGTGAAGCGGAACAACGTGAAATGAAGTGCTTTTTTTCTGAAGAATACAACGCACTGCCCAGTCCAGGAAACGTAACCACAACCTTGCGATTGTGACCACAACATCCTAACCACCAGGCCAGGTGCCTTCATCTGCCCGAGATACAACGTAGTGAAGCTGAATCCCAGACACTGATTAAAAGCAAATTTTCTTAAGCATTCGACAACACTCGAAAGCTGTTTAAACTTATCTTAACCCTCGACTGATATTTTTTTCTTTGATAAAGAGAATTTTTCGATGCCACTGCTTGTTGTATTATCAGATATAACCGTTATGTAAGCAGTTGCTAGTAGCTAACTAGTATTAAGTAACCAGAATTCTTTAATAGCTAACCAAAATTAGAATCTGCCAAAACTAATTTTAGTTGATGCCATCAACTATAATATAGTAAACACTTCTTTTTTATGGGTGGTGGTGGCAGGATTCCGTCGTCTTGTGGTCTTAGATCTCAGTAACGATGAAAACTAGTTTTTAACAACATTTTCTTCCAAAATATGTACCGAGGATAAAAGGAACAAATACTGCAAGATATGCTACCCTAGCGCTCTAACGACTCTGCCAGTGCGTCCCTTGAATCCGGACGATATGAATGTTTGCATAAATATAAATATAGAAGAGTTGTAAACTTTGAGAAGAAGCGATAGATGTCGCAAGTAATAGTGTCTGGGAGAAGGACTGGGAGGACTAGATGAGGAAGTAGTTACTGTAAGGTGGGTTTTTTGTCAAGAAGAGACGCGAATACATTGTTTGGATCAAAGGTGAGATATTCAAAAGTAACCAGCAATAGAAAAGGCAACGAAAAGACAGCTGTTGTACAGACTAGCAATCGGTACGTGACTGGGTCCAGGTATACTTTTCATGCGTACGTTCATCCATTCACAATATACAAAAAGAAAACACAGTATAAAGGGTGTCCTAGAATTTACTATCTATTCCAATGAAATCGGGCAATTTAAAAAAAAAACAGGCAGAATTTATGTTTATTACTTAATTGTGATACTAAAACAAATAGATTTAGAAATCTTACATCAAAAATTTATTGAAAATTTTCAACATGTGCTCCGTCTGTATCCCAGTAAATTTCAAATCTATCTTTAGCATTGCAAAACACAATTTGAAGCATTTTTGGAGTTATCTCCTACACTCTTAACTGAATGCCTTCTTCAAGTGCAGCTAAAGTACTGCTCCATCCTGGAGATGGAGGTAGAGAAAGTGATCGAAGTCAAATTGAAAAACAGCCGTCGTCGATAGATAAACGAGATCCAAAAGAAATGGAAATAAAATTATTCAAGAAATATAAGAATTATAAAATTATAAACAAAATTAAAACTTTATACACTTTTAACACATATTAAACCTGATAAACATAGATAAAGGTGGGTTTTTTTTTAATTGTCCGATTTCATTGAAATAGTTAATTCTGGGATACCCTGTAGAATATATGCTAACAGATGAAGTATATTATATATTAGACGTGATCACATCTAGATCTTTTTTACGGTTATTTGTTGTTGTCCATTGTTAAAAATATTTCTTACCGAGCTGTAAAACACAGAATCTTCCTTTTCGTTAACCAGATGAGTTTTGATGTTGAATTCTCTGGCCATCCGTAGGAGTCGATTTTGTGTGGGTCCCACATAAGCACCGCCGAGATCTTCATAGTCAACATCTTTATTCTATAAGAAAAGTAAAAAAAAAAACAGAGGGAGAAAAAATCAGAGAAGAGATATAAATGAGGAAAATAGAAGCAATGTGAATGTGTCGTTTAGATAAATGAAACTATTTCCATTTCAGAAAGGAATAACATTGAAACAGAAATACTAACCGAGTTTTCAATGTAGATCGAAGATACTTATCTTTGAGAGCAACTTCTCTTGAAAAAGAAATTAATACACATACACTATAGTTATGCCACAAAGTTATAGTTGTAATAGCTATTGATCATATATATATATATATATATATATATATATATATATATTATATATATATATATACTTAACAACTGGTTTAGGAGTATCTGACGGTGTAGATGTGTTTCTTCAGGTGATTACAGGATGTATAGCGTTAAAATAACAACTGTTCCGCAAGATATCTTCTCGGTTTGTGTATAGAAAAGTAGCAAATTAAAGGATACAGCTTCGTTTTATTCTAGATCAATAATAAGTAACAGATGCAAGAAGTAATGAATACACAATACAGCGAAAAAATATTAAATATAACCGTTTACAGATATAGATGTATAAAAAAAATTCAGGAGGTATGAGAAGAATATATTTATTTTACCAGCTGATATCCATAGGACGACGACCATTTCACAGCCTACATCATGCAAAAATAATTTATGTTAATGTCTGCACTAGTATGTATGCAATAAATTGCTTAGTACTATTGTACATTTTACAATCGAATGCAGGTATAGAATACATACGTTATTGCTTTATGGCTTTTGGGATCTATGCGTGAATATGCATATAAGCCAACTGTTCCTACGAATTTTTACTTTTCGAACATATATATATATATACAAATTGAGATAGGGGTTGTAAATGCAACCCTCCATGGGATAACATATATCCAATATACTGCTAGTGAAGTACCCAACAAAGTTAATACATAAATGTTAGGGATTGCGATGCAATCAATTCATTTACTGTATTATATGGGCGAAGGTAAAATGATTTACCACAAATTACTAATACAAGATAAGAAAATGGAGAAATACATCTAAATCAAATATCAATTACCAGATAATACTCAATCACATACTTTATTAAACCACCACATAAGAGACTGTAGGGTTAAACATAAAAAGCAGAACAAATCAGAGTACATAAAGGAATGTACATAAAAAAGTGTACATAAAAGAGTGATGTTGTATAATAAGTAGAATATATATAAAAAAGAGAATATACATATAAGTAAATATAAATATAAGTATAGATTACATCTTACAGCTGTTTCGGCCATGTAGATAAGTATGTCTCATTTTACCAATATTGGCCTTTTATGGTAGGTCAATATTGGTAAAATGAGACATACTTATCTACATGGCTGAAACAGCTGTAAGATGTAATCTATACTTATATTTATATTTACTTATATGTATATTCTCTTTTTTATATATATTCTACTTATTATACAACATCACTCTTTTATGTACACCTTTTTATGTACATTCCTTTATGTACACTGATTTGTTCTGCTTTTTTATGTTTAACCCTACAGTCTCTTATGTGGTGGTTTAATAAAGTATGTGATTGAGTATTATCTGGTAATTGATATTTGATTTAGATGTATTTCTCCATTTTCTTATCTTGTGTATATATATATATATATATATATATATATATATATATATATATATATATATATATATATATATATATATATGCGTAGGAGTGGCTGTGTGGTAAGTAGCTTGCTTACCAACCACATGGTTCCGGGTCAGTCCCACTGCGTGGCACCATGTGAGTGGATTAGGTAGACGGAAACTACAAGAATCCTTCGTATATATCTATGTATATATATATATGTGTGGGGGGTGCGTGTCTGTGTTTGTCCCCCAACATCGCTTGACAACCGATGCTGGTGTGTTTACGAACTTAGCGGTACGGCAAAAGAGACCGATAGAATAAGTACTAGGCTTACAAAGAATAAGTCCTGGGGTCGATTTGCTCGACTAAAGGCTGTGCTCCAGCATGGCCACAGTCAAAATGACTGAAACAAGTAAAAGAGTAAAAGAGTATATACACGCAGAAAATGTAAGGAATTTTCGTCAACTGACTTAAAGTAAGAGGTATGTACTATAAGTGCTCTGTTTGGTCTACCACTAAATTCCGGCTTGAACTGCAACTGAACGTGTGCTGTTGGGACTGCCTATTAGAAACGGCTATAGGTGGGTCTTCTTTGGATTACCTTTGAACAGGTAGATGAAGATTAATGTAAAAAGGAAAAAGCAAACCCTTTAATATCACTTGGGAAAAAAACATTTAGTTTCGATAGAGAATAATAGATATACAGTGTCTTACAGCCGTTTCTCGAATAGCCAAGCGTGTGGAAATCGCTGGCCTTGTGCCGAAATTTGAAACCAGTAGTAGTAGTAGTAGTAGTAGTAGTAGTAGTAGTAGTAGTAGTAGTAGTAGTAGTAGTATTGTTATTACAAAAAATTGAACTTTAAAAAGCAGCTGTTTGTACACAGCTGTTCGGAAAATTCTTTGAGAAACAATTATCTGTGAAACAAAACAGCTTCTTGATAACAGTCAATTTTATCTTATAAAAATATATAGAAACTCTATAACTGACTTAGTATTGAATAATCTTTATTGGTACTTTCTTCCTGTTGCTACTTTGATATGTCAAATGTATATACTGCGCTACATACTGGCTAATCACTTAAATTCATTTAGAGTTGAAAATAAAAAAAATGCCAAACAAGTCTAAGTAGGTTACTCTGGTCCATTAAAGATAAAAACAAGGACTATACTATCAAGTGGGAATTGATTAGTACTGCAAGACCATACAGGCCAGGAACTAGTAAGGAACTAATAAATGTAACTTATCTCTTTTACCTCTCTTTTACTTGTTTCAGTCATTTTGACTGCGGCCATGCTGGAGCACCGCCTTTAATCGAGCAACTCGACCCCGGGACTTATTCTTTTGTAAGCCCAGTACTAATTCTATCGGTCTCTTTTGCCGAACCGCTAAGTAACGGGGACATAAACACACCAGCATCGGTTGTCAAGCAATGCTAGGGGGACAAACATAGACACACAAACACACACACGCATATATATATATATACATATATACGACGGGCTTCTTTCAGTTTCCGTCTACCAAATCCACTTACAAGGCTTTGGTCGGCCCGAGGCTATAGTAGAAGCCACTTGCCCAAGGTGCCACGCAGTGGGACTGAACCCGGAACCATGTGGTTGGTAGACAAGCTACTTACCACACAGCCACTCCTGTGTCTATGGAGTCTACTTATGTCCAGAAGAATTTTTACATCTGAGGATAATAGGCAAGAACGAGCTTTAAGATACTGCTTAGGAGAACATTTACCTTTGCTCGATATAAATGTTATAAATATTGAAACAATTAAGTTTTTTGAAATAACAAACAATAAGGAATAAAGGAGTGATTATCGAATCAATACTTGGAATTGAAGATAGTTCGCGTCTAAATTAACGTACAACTCCACATCATTGAACGCAAAGAAAATCAACATGAAATTTTAACCAGTTAAATGTAAAAGGATATTAAAGTGAGGTCCCTGAAGACGCTGCACAGCTACTTTGTTAGCTTTTCGTGTTGACATATTGTTATTTTTAAATAGTAATGGTTTCTTTTTTAAAAAAAACCTTACTGCCTAAATATCGGTATATGCTTGTTTGTTTATGTGTATGTGACTGTGTGTGTGTATCTGTGTCTGTGCGTGTAAATACTGTATGTATGTGCGTGTTATTTTTGTATGTTATTTGTGGCATCCCCTACATGTTAAATTGATCTGTTTACAACAACCGTTATATTGTACAAATATATTGACTAGCAACACATTCGGCGTACGTTATGTGGTATACAAAGTAGATATTACGCTTTGTTTTGGGAAACTAAACTGATGTTTAGCTGTTTATTTAATGTTTATTAGTTAGAGAACTATAGAAATGTATAAATATACGAAATGTGGGTTAATAATTATGCAACTATAGAGGCATTTTGTTGTTAGGACATTTTCACCTGACTTGAAGGTTTTTTGATATGCTGAATCCAAAATGGAATCTACTTTTTACCATCACGTCTAGATTTCCAGATACTCAAACTCCCTTAATCACCAGTGGGTTATATGCGTGGACAATTTTCTCCTGTGGGACAGCAGAGCCAGGGAAAACATTGGGTGATCAAAGAATTGCAGCGAACATTAGTTCCAAAGTCTTTTAATGTGTTTGAAGAGCCGTTATTTCAACTGGGAAATTTCATCGAATCTCCACTCCATATCATTCTTAACATTATGAAGAAGATAATTAAAACTCTGGATAAAGACAGGCCATGCTTTCAGTCTATCTGCTGCACATTTCTCGGTCTGTGCAGTGAAAGGATAAAACTCTGAGTATTTGATGAGCCTCAAATCATAAAAATAGAAGATAGATGGGAACTTTGTAAATTCAATGAATTGAATTGAGGCAGCAGCATAAATTAATTTATAACAATAATGAATAATTTTCTGTGCAACAAGAAAACAGCCAACCATAACGAAATAAGCGACATGCTGGAGAACTTTTCAAACTTAGAAGCAAATATGAGCATAAAGTGCATCTCCACAGTCATCTTGATAAATTCTCTGAAAATCTTGGTGAAACAAGTGACGAGCAGGGAGAATCAATGGAACAAATGTATCAAGGCAGATGGGACTTCCATATGGGGAAGAAGTATTGCTAGAACTTGGCCCGTGTTTCTCTTGAAGTTTGGCACTCAAGAAAATCATCCAAACGCAAATTCATGGGAAATTAGACAATTTATCTGTAGAAATGTTAAGATTTTTACTAGATTTTCAGTCGAATTCTAAGAAAACATTATGATTTTAAATAAAAATCAATTTCTATATATATATTAGTATGTTATGTCTGTTTTATTGAAAGGAAATGCAATTAAATTCTATTGACCCAGTATCTTAAAATCTTGACGTGACGATAATAATTGGATGTCATTT
>NC_043004.1:69048289-69060789 GCF_006345805.1 Octopus sinensis
AAACACACCAGCATCGGTTGTCAAGCAATGCTAGGGGGACAAACACACACACACAGACACATATATATATACATATATACGACAGGCTTCTTTCAGTTTCCGTCTACCAAATCCACTCACAAGGTATTGGTCGGCCCGGGACTATAGCAGAAGACACTTGCCCAAGATGCCACGCAGTGGGACTGAACCCGGAACCATGTGGTTGGTTAGCAAATTACTTGCCACACAGCCACTCCTGCGCCTATTACGTATATTATTTAATAAACACAATATATGTTTTTATGTGCTACCATTAGGTTCATCTGTTAAGAGCATGGCAAACAGCGTTTTTAGTGAGTCTGGTATCCTACCACAATCATCAGACACTGCTCATATGATAAACGAACGAAAAATGGGACGATAGAATGAGAGAAAAAGCGAGAAAAGACGAGAAAAAAGTATATATAAAAGGTCGAAGGTTGAAAAACCGGAAAACGTAAAGGAAATCAGGAAGAAGCAAAATGGGGGTTAAATAGCGCTTTCCATCTCATCCATTTCACTAAGTCTTCGACTTTCTCGAGGATTATACTGATATATAGATTATTCAGTATTGATCCTAAAGATCTTATCAAATTACACACTATTATGGATTTATACCACATGGATTGCTCTACTAAGAACATACCTACACCACCAACAGGGTAAATAGGAAAAATAATAGTAATGATAACGAAATAATTGTAGAATGATATAATACCCAAAATAACATATAATAAAAGAATATAAAAATTTTATTTAAATGATAACTATAAAAGCACACGTATTAGTATACTAGAGTAATATGAAAAAAATATAATATTTATAAAAGGATTCATACAATTTCAGAGTATGTAAGGTAACCTTTCAGATCTATGAGAAAGGAAATCTGGTCCATATCAATCACCTAGTAACGGGTATAGAACAAGCATTTATTCAGCTTTATAGTTTCAGTTAATACGGGTATAAGATAAGAACTGATAGGTGTGATAAGACACCAAAATATAAACAAATGTAATAAAATATAATAGTAATAATATATAAGGCGCAGGAGTGACTGTGTGGTAAGAAGCTTGCTTACCAACCACATGGTTCCGAGTTCAGTCCCACTGCGTAGCACCTTGGGCAAGTGTCTTCTGTTATAGCCTCGGGCCGACCAAAGCCTTGTGAGTGGATTTGGTAGACGGAAACTGAAAGAAGCCCGTCATATATATGTATATATATATATATGCGTGTGTGTGTTTGTGTGTCTGTGTTTGTCCTCCTAGCATTGCTTGACAACCGATGCTGGTGTGTTTATGTTCCCGTTACTTAGCGGTTCGGCAAAAGAGATTGATAGAATAAGTACTGGGCTTACAAAAGAATAAGTCCCGGGGTCGAGTTGCTCGATTAAAGGCGGTGCTCCAGCATGGCCGCAGTCAAATGACTGAAACAAGTAAAAGAGTAAAAGAGTAATATAACAGGGTCCTCCGCAAAAGCAACACCAACGCCCTCTCAAGGATTAGCCAGCCAGAGATGATTTTTATAATGAGAATATCTGAAATAAACACCACTGCTCTGACAAACGGGAATACTAAAACTGAACCCGACCGCTCTCAAAAATTAAATTAAAAAAATAAACAGGAAAAATAATCCTGAATCCTGGTCCGATACCGGATCGATCCCAAAATCTAATCAGTTCGTGCCAGTCACGAGGCCAAACATCCCTGAAAGTTTCATCCGAATCTCATTTCTCACATTTCTTTTTTATTACTTCCAAAGTTACTGGTAATTCACGCACGATGTTCCACATCTAGTTTTGTTTCCGCGTCCGCTCTTAACGCTGCTATTATGGTGTCTTCCAGCGGTTCCTTATTTCTCAGAATTAACCTAGACAGACCATCGGCATGCCCCAACGTTTTTGAAAGCAGATATTCCATTTTATAATCGCAGTTTAACAGAATGGTATCCCACCGCTTCAGCCTGTTTGCCGTATGTGTCGAGATTCCTTTCTTGGATCCGTATATCGTTATTAGAGATCTATGGTCCGTTTGCAACCAAAAACGTTTGCCTGTGGAACTTTTTCTCGCCAAATATACTAGCCAACTCCTCTTTTTCAATATGGCTATAGCTCTTTACCGCCTGCTATAATGTCCTTGATGTGTGAGCTATGGCCTTCTCCTGCTATCGTATTCCTTGTGTAGGAGATCGGTTCCTATCACATACTCGCTAGAATCTGTAGCTAGAATTATCTCTAACTTTGGGTCAGAATGAGTAAGATACAATTTTGAAGTTAACACATCTTTTAACTCGTTAAATGCTTTCTCTCTTCAAACCCATTTGGTATTTGTTTTAGTGATTAAGTGGTACCTTTACCTTATGCATATTTAGGATATTCACTTGGTAACAATTTGCCAAGCCTAGGAATGCTTGTAACATTGTCATGTTCGTCGGGGTCGGCATATTTCGTATTGCCGTCGCCCTTGATGGGTCTGGTCTGCGTCCACTTTCGTCGATTACTTGACCTAGGTATTTTATTTTTTTCTATCAAAAATTCGCATTTTGCTTCTGTCAGTTTTAGCCCATATTCACTTATTCTCTCCAATACTTTCTTTATGTATTCGACGTGTTGCACCCAAGACTCGCTCTTTATCAAAACGTCATCGAGGTATGCGATGGGGAAGTCGCACTTACTTACCATCGCATTCATTATTTGTTGGAATATAGCGGGTGCCTCTTATACTCCAAATAGTAATCATTTGAACTTGTACAATCCACGGTGCGTGTTGATTGTTCTGGATGTGTGCAATCTTATCCTAACTGAATTTCAAGGTACGCCTCTGAGAGGTCTAATTTCGAGAAAATTTTCCCTCCATTTAGTTTAGTAAATACTTCTGGGCTTGGAAGTGGATTATTGTGTGTGAGTAAACAGTCAATTAATCCGGTTGAGAAGTCTGCGCACACTCTTAGCTTTTTTTTTTTATTTATTTTACGTAGACCGCCGGTGCTACCCAGGCTGCATAATCAATATTTTCAATTATATTCAGGCTTTCCAAACTTTCTAGTTCTTTATTGACCTGGTCTACCGCCGCAAATGGCACGTTCCGTTTGGACCTGAAAATAGGTGTAGAATTTTCTTTGATAGCAATCCTTGCTTCTGTTTTTGTGCAACAGCCTAAACCTTCCGGAAAATCTTTTGGGAAAGTTCCTTCCATTCTTTTGTCCCAGTTCATCGACCTCGTTCGTTCGTTTGACTGCTCCGTTTACGTTATTGCGCAAAACGCTAATGGGTGTATTCCATAAATTAAATTTCTCCATACATTCGGTGCCAAATAAATTCATGGATTTTTTCAACACGTAAACATTCAGTTTTTTGGTTCGACCTTTGAACATTATATTACAAACGCGTTCACCCGTGAAATATAATTTTCTTCCCGTAACATCATACGCTATTTTGTTTGAATTACGTAATTGCGATTTACCCATTTGTTCCCATGTTTTCTCATTTATGATTGTGGTGTCATTTTCCGTGTCTAATTACATTCTGACACTAGTGGTTTCAATTCTCACATTCACGAATCTTCTGTTGTAGTCACAACTCTTCCTACTGACAAACTTTTTTTCTTTGTTTCATTTTCCTATCATTCTAGTTTTGCTATGCGATTTTATATGCCCAGTAAATCCGCAGCGAAAACGCTTTGCTTTTTTATACGGACAATCTTTTTCAGGTGCATCCCACCACATGCCATACATGGGTCTACAAACCGATATTTTTCTGTTTTTCCTGCAACACTGTTTTCCAACTCTTTTGCACTGGTCTTATGTGAAAACACTGTTTCCATTGAATTTCTTCCGTGTCATGCCTTAATTTTAATATCCTGTCACACTCTTCCGACAGTTTCTGCAATGTGAAATCCAGGTTCATTTCCAGTTTTGCTAGATTTTTTCGTTCGGATTTCTGCATCCTTTTTATCTGCCAATTCTTGAGCAAAAATCAAACACTTGAAAGTATCTGGAGTAAGCATATCCATCCTAAATCTCTCACATTCTTAGTTGACACTTTTCTATGCTTAAACATTTCCATCTGGTATCAAACAGTGAGCCCTTTTCACTAAACATTTTGCACAAAATGTCAACTGTATCGATGAGATTTATGTCAGACGCTTTCCTTTTTTGTGGGAGGTGGGGCAATATGAAGTTACTATTTCTCATGCTCTGTTGTCGCTAGTTTTCTTAAAACTAGATGCGTTTTCATTTCGTCCGTCCAATCCTGACATTTCAAAAATTTTATGAAATTTTCGAAAGTAAGCCGCGAAGGTTACTCCTTCTTCGAGGTCGTATTTGAGTTCACTTATGGAATTTACTACATGGTCAGGTGAAAACGCATTCTCCGGTTTGGTTGCCAATTTCATTACTTGTAACATTGGCTGCTGCAATCCTTGTTGTTGTCTTCGTTGTTCCTTGAGTTGTTGTTGTTGCTCTTTTTGCAACTCAACTACTCCAGCTAACAAATCTTCCATATTTTACGATTTTCGTAAGTTTGCAACACAAGATTTTTGTTGCTTTTTTTTTTGTCGAGTTATTTAAATTTCCACGTGAATTAGTTTAAGCTCTCCGTGTGAATGTTTTTTTCACTCCGCGTAAATTTGTTTTTCCTCGTCGACACTGTTGTAAAGTGATTTCCTCCCACTGGTGTGATGTGTGAATGCTGTTGTACTGTAGTTGCTGTTTTACGCTAGTAGCCACAATAGTTACTAGTCATTAGATACTGTTGTATCTCTTCGTACCGTAATAGTTATAGACTAACTTCTTCTGCCTTACTATCGCTGATAGCTCCACAACAGACCGACTAGAACTGTCAACTCCCAACTCTCCGAGTCTCGACCCTCTCTTGACGACCAGCTATTAATCTATTTATAATGACTCTATCCTACCACTTTTTACCGTGAAGGGCATACAGTTGTTTCACTATACAACAGAGCTGTATGTCAGTATAGGGGTACCGTAATTACTTTATTTTAGAATCCAGGTATAATTTTTAAGCTTATTTCGTCTGTCTTAACGTTCTAGGTTTGAATTCCGCCGAGGTCAACTTTGCTTTTCATCCTTTCGGGGTCGATACAATAAGTACTAGTTGAGCACTTGGGTCGATATAACTGTTGGCCTTGTGTCAAAATTTGAAACCATTATTATTATCATTATTCCAAATATAAATGCAGTCAATTTCGTTAAAATGCACATCTACGGAAATTGAAAATAACTGCAGAAATTAATTGACCGATTAACCTAATGAGCGTAATTATCAATAACAGTAAGCTTTTATGATTATGTTACACAAGCACAGATTACATAAATCAATAATATAAAAGGGGTCTTATTTAACTTACATTTCGGTTCGTGTACAGATAATTTATTTGCTTCCACTTAGTTCAAGCTATCTTTGATTATTGATATGTATCGATACGACTGACAATAGTTTGACAGCTGTTACGTTATGTTTAAATTCCTCTTGATATTCTTCGAGTACCGAGGCTAATAATCGAGTCATATGTTTCGAGAATGACTGCCATGTTATTTTAATTATATTTTCCGTAATACAATATCTTGTGCACGCATGAATTGCGTTCATGTTCGACTAAGTCCAGGCTTTGTTTTTGTTTACATTACCGATATCACATATTCAATCTATGTGTTTTGTTTCTATGTTTATTAGCTGCAGAATTGTCACCGATAATATTTACATTATTAGAGCTACTTCTAATTCAAAATGTAATTTTGTTTTACTTATGCGGTGACTCCCATGGTAGACTAAATATTAATCAGTTTTAGTGCTTATCGTAAGTCTGGTAAGTCATCACACACTGAGGAAGGTTTATAATACCCCTTATATAAAAGAAGAAACAAAATACTATAGAGAAGAAAAGGAAACGATAAATTCAAATGAAGAACGGTTAAATATTTCTATTGTTAAATGTTTTTGTAGCTTCCATAAATTGGAAAATCTTATTGTTGGTAGATTCTTGAAAATAGATTGCACCTCCAATCTTGGTAGCCAAAATAATGCCATCGAAATAGTCTCCCCACAAGCATAACGATGATTCTACATAGCCTTTTTATGATAAAACTAGCAGTATCGCCCGGCGTTGCTCAGGTTTGTAAGGGAAATAACTATAAAGCATTTTTAGAGAGTTATAGCCAAAAAAATGGAAAAAAATTATGGTAAATTTTTTTTTGAGATTTAAAAAAGGTGGAGTTGCGTCCCCTAGACAGTTTGTGGTTCGTGTTTCTGATTCTCGACCCCATGTCGAATTTATCGATTCTTTTCAGAACTGGGGGAACTTTTCAAAATTTTCACTGCGTTAGTTTTGAATTATGACATTGGGCTATGTGTGTGTCAAGTTTCATCAGAATCGGTTGAAAGCCGTGGTCAGGGTGAGGGTACAACCTAACAAACACACAGACACACACACAGACAAACTGCCGTTTATATAGATATAGATAGATATTATTCACAGGAACTATGGATCGTTCGAAGCTAACGGTCTTTTTAATCTTGCTCAGTATCTGGTGCGTGTTTTACGTTGACGAGTCAAATACCTTTGATTGAGACAGCGAGTCAAATGTCTATGCGTGTACATATATACATACATACGCACATATATGTGCGTTTATGAATACCTATTTATTCATGGTTATAAAGTGTCTGTCACACGTGCTACACATGACGTAGTTCCCTGACGTCAGTGCATCATATATGATACACATTACCAAGCTTTACCGAGTCCCAGAGTAACTTGGGACTTATGGAAGGAAAGCGTTATATTACTTAGAACAGGCCTGACTAAAAGTCTGAAAACAAGCATGGACGTTTGTAACTAACTTGTGAAACTGCTTTAGACAGACAAAGGATTAAAGTGCGCGACATGTAACCATAAAGTTAGAACTCCACATATTCCATTTCACTCGGAGACTTAGTCCGATTATTACATCCTTCTAATGACTTTCACACACGTCTTTGAATTAATTACTTATCCCATACAGGGAAAGGAGAATTTAATACATCAATCAGAGTTTAATTTAGACGGTTATAAATAAAACAAATTGACTCCATTTATTTACCATTTGATTCAGAATTTATTTTACAATTTTTCTAAATCTATACATTTTTAGCTGTCACAGCGTTTAATCCAATTTATTAGACACCTGAGACAGTTGTAAACACCTACTATGATTATACACCACATCGTGGACATTAAAAAGGGTTCGATCGTTTACACATAGTGAAATTGTATTTAAAAACACTACTGCTAGGCTTATAACATTAATCAAGTATTTGTTGTTTGTTCCTTCTCGAGCCACGCCTGGCTCATAAGGGCCGGTTTCCCGGTTTCCTTGGCGTATAGGTTCTCCACCTGGACGGGACGCCGGTCCGTCGCAGGTGAGCTGCAAGATGCAGGAGGAAAGAGTGAGAGAAAGTTGTGGCGAAAGAGTCAGCAGAAGTTCGCCATTACCTTCTGTCGGAGCCGCGTGGAACTTAGGTTTTTCGCTCATAAACACTTACATCGCCCGGGCTGAGATTCGAACCCACGAGGCCATGTGCCTACTCTAACCACGAGGCCATGTGCCTACACAATCAAGTATTTAGTTATACTGATTTCAATATCCATCACATTTTCCGTTGTTAGTTATATTACCTAAAATTATTGATATACCGGAAGTGTTTGTTTTTCAAACTAAACTTTTCTATGGAGTATAACCATAAATTTTAGGTGTCTCTACATTTTAATTTTTATTGATTTATTGATCACATAGTTTGTTTATGTCCGATAAAATTCTATTTACCGAAGAGATTTAATGAAAACTAAATTATAATAGTAACGAAATCTGAACTTTGATAGCATTGTTAGAGCATCAAACAAAATATCTTTGAGAATTTAGCTGCGAACCTTTACGATCAGAGATCTACTTCTGCCGAGGTCAGCTTTGTCTTTCATCTTTTCGGGATCGATAAAATAAGTACCAGTTGAACACTGGTGTCGATATAATTAACTTGGGCTCTGCCCTCAATTTTGCTGGCTTGTGCCAAAATTTGAAACCATTATTATTATTATTATTATTATTATTATTATTATTAATATTATTGAGTGAGAGAGCAGTTCATGCCATCAAAGTGACACTAGGGTAAAATATACGAAGCCCAATATACTCATCATGACTACCCGTCTGATAAGGGCACATCAGGCACATGCATCACAACCATATGTGTGCCACATGGTGATCTCATATCAGGATAAACAGCGCATGACCTTGCAGGTGGGGCCCAGTTAGAATTTTCTTCAGGTTGAGTAGGCCATCCCGCTCAAAAGGTCCCTGAATAAGGATTGTTTAAGGATGTTGAAAGAACTACCCATGTTTCCAGAGATGAATTATTCAAACCCCAAAGAATCCCTCTCAACACATGGCTATGATGCTCCCCCACTACGTCTGCTCGTGATCAGAGATGCACATATCGTCAGCCACTAAGGGACATGCTCAACTGGTTACGGTCAAACAACTTACAAGCAAATCTGTGGTATTGAGCAGAATATTTGCTGTAGCCCATCTTTTATACCAAGACAAAACAATGTACATAATAACACTTCCAATCAGTTAAGATCAGGAGCCATGAGAGCCACTGCCTGGTACTGCATCAGGCATTTATTTTTATTATTATTATTATTATTATTATTTATTATTATTATTATTATTATATTATTATATTATTATTATTATTATTATTATTATTATATTATTATTATTATTATTATTATTATTATTATTACTACTACTACTACTTACTACTACTTCTACTACCACTACTACTACTACTGCTGCTGCTGCTGTTGCTGTTGCTGCTGCTACTACTACTGCTACTACTACTAGTCGTATTCCACCCAAACGTTTCTTATTTAAGAGGAATTCGGCCCAAAAACAGAACGGGGGCGGGGGTCAGTTTTGTTATTGTTTTTCATTGTTTATAATATAATAATATTAAAATAACCGTAAACTTGTGCATAGGTGGGGTACTCATAACAAACTTAGGTAAAATGAAAGGTAAAAACGCTTTCCAATGTGGAATTTGATCTCAAAACAAACTTAAGTGTGTTTTAGTCTGAGGCTAAACTGGTTCAGCCACTGTATTGCCACTAGGTGTGTGTGTGCGTGCGTGCGTTTGTGTGAAGGTGTGTGTGCGTGCGTTTGTGTGAAGGTGTGTGTGTGTGGTGTGTGAAGATGTGTGTGTGTGTGTGTGTGAAAATGTGTCAGTCACAATATGAAGATATCGTTTCCAATTAAGAATGAAACTCGAAGTAGAAAAATGGGTTGAGAAGATGAGAACTTACGTATATCGTGAATGTACGTCCTCCAACGCGATCCCTGGCCTCAAGGAGCTTGACATTAAGACCATGGTCATGCAGTAGCTTGGCAGCAGACAAACCTGAAAGCAAAAGACAGACGGAAACATGAAGCAACAAACAGAGAAGAGACAGAGACAGAGTGAGAGAGAATAACAGATTGCATAAAGTGACAACAGGAAGTGATTCAAAGATTGTATGGTGCAAGAAAGGAGGAAGAATCACAAATTTTATTCGTAAAAGCAGAGAGACAGAATGACAGATTACGTAAGGATTACGGTAGAGATAGATAGAGAGAAAAAGTGTGCCGTAGATGATATGAGGCAACAAAAGGGAGAGAATCACAGATGACATAAGTAAAAACAAGCAGAAGGTGAGAATAACAGATTACATAATGTAAGAAAAGAGTGATAGAGTCATAGTTGAAATCAGGTAGCAACAGTGAGAGAATGATATAATATATGAACTAACAACAGACTGAGAATCACGGAATACATTAACTAATAATATTGAGAAGAATTTAAAAAATAGATTGAAACAAGTACGCAGAGAGAGTTGGAGTTAGAAAGAATTACAGACTACATGAGACAACAACCAATATGTATGAATGTATGTATACTCTTACTCTTTTACTTGTTTCAGTCATTTGACTGCGGCCATGCTGGAGCACCACCTTTAGTCGAGCAAATCGACCCCGGGACTTATTCCTTGTAAGCCCAGTACTTATTCTATCGGTCTCTTTTGCCGAACCGATAAGTGACGGGGACGTAAACACACCAGCATCGGTTGTCAAGCAATGCTAGGGGTACAAACACAGACACACAAACATATACACACACACTTATATATATATATACATATATACGACAGGCTTCTTTCAGTTTCCTTCTACCAAATCCACTCACAAGGCATTGGTCAGCCCGGGGCTATAGCAGAAGACACTTGCCAAAGATGCCAATATGGCAGTCTTATAAATATAAGACTAAAGCTGTCGCTGATTAGCTCCATGAGGCCATCGCCTTAAGCTAGCTATTTGACACACAAACTGCGTCCATTTTAAACCTTCGAACAAGGGAGGTCAGCCGCTTCATCCTGCCAGTCAGACAGCTACAGACGACGTTTCAGGGTTGTTGCCCCTTATCAATGCAGCGTAGTCAGACTTGCAGGTGTCGCTACTGATCGTCCCAGTTCGAAGGCTTTTATTTACCTAGTTTCAGTGGAATACATCCACTTATTTTCAATAATAGAAATATTAAAATTGTTCGAAGGTTTAAAATGGACGCAGTTTGTGTGTCAAATAGCTAGCTTAAGGCGATGGCATCATGGAGCTAATCAGCGACAGCTTTAGTCTTATATTTATAAGACTGCCATATTAGTATGGCGATAACTATTAATGTGTATATATATATATATATATATATATATATGTATATGTGTATATATATGTGTGTGTGTGTATAGACGCAGGCGTGGGTGTGTGATAAGAACCTTGCTTCCCAATAAACATCGTTCCGAGTTCAGCCCCACTGCGTGGTACCCTGGACATGTGCCTTCTACTATAGCCTTGGGTCGACCAAATCTTTGTGAGTGGATTTGGTAGACGGAAAGTGAAAGAAGCTCGTCGTATATATATATATATATATATATATATATATATATGTGTGTGTGTGTGTGTGTGTGTGTGTGTGTGTGTGTGTATGTATGTATGTATATATATATATATATATATGCATGTATGTATGCATATTTATTTGACAACCAATGTTGGTGTGTCTATGTCTCCGTAACTAGCGGTTCGTCAAAGACACCGATAGAATAAGTACTAAGTTTAGAAAGAATAAGTTCTGGGGTCGATTTCTTCGAAATAAACCTTTAACATGGTCACATATATATATATGTGTGTGTGTGTGTGTGTGTGTGTATGTGTGTGTGTGTGTGCGTGCGTGTGTGTGTGTGTGTGTATGTATGTATGTATATATATATATATATATGCATGTATGTATGCATATTTATTTGACAACCAATGTTGGTGTGTCTATGTCTCCGTAACTAGCGGTTCGTCAAAGACACCGATAGAATAAGTACTAAGTTTAGAAAGAATAAGTTCTGGGGTCGATTTCTTCGAAATAAACCCTTTAACATGGTCACATATATATATATATGTGTGTGTGTGTGTGTGTGTGTATGTGTGTGTGTGTGTGTGCGTGCGTGTGTGTGTGTGTGTGTGTGTGTATGTATGTATGTATGTATGCATAAGTAGCTTGCTTACCAACCACCAGGTTCCGGGTTTAGTCCTACTCCGTGGCACCTTGGGCAAGTGTTTTCTACTATAGCATCGGGACGACCACATCTTTGTGAGTGGATTTGGTAGAAGGAAACTGAAAGAAGCCCGCTGTATACATATCTCTGACTTGTTTTGGAGAATTTGTTGCAATTGCTTCCTCCAGAGTCATATCCCAATCATGATCATATCCGTCGCAAAAAAATCATGTAAAAAAAAATTCGTCGAAAACAATCGCAGTAATGAAAACATAGGAATCCAGAATTTCAGGTTTGCAGGTCCGGATTCAGCCCTGAATGTTTTTAATTCACTCAAGGAGTTAGCCATTAGATTATAAAAATTGTTATCGTACGAAAAAATTTGTTGCAAAAAGTCACGAAAAAAACATCGTCGAAAACAAATATAGTAATGAAAACTTGGGATTCCAAAATTTCAGGATTGTGGGTCCCAATCAGTTTGATTCCAAAATGGTAAGATATGTTGGGCAACAGCCTCTAGGAGTAAAATTGAAAAAGTGTGACACACTGAAACACTGACATTCACATTTATTATATTTTATTATATTATATTAAGGTGGCGAGTTGGCAGAATCGTTAGCACCCCGGGAGAAATGCTTATCGTTATTTCGTCTGCCGTTAGGTTTTGAGTTCGAATTCCGCTGAGGTCGACTTTACCTTTCATCCTTTCGGGGTCGATAAAATTATTACCATCTACGTACTGGGGTCGATGTAATCGACTTAATCGCTTCCACCACAATTTGAGGCCTTGTGCCTCTAGTAGAAAGGATTTTTTTTAAAGTTGAAAGTGTGTGACACACTGACATTCACATTTAT
>NC_043004.1:69065789-69071064 GCF_006345805.1 Octopus sinensis
CGAGAGTAAAGGATATTTTGAAAATCTTCCGTTCGATCCATTCTTTCATTTATATATATATATATATATATATTGAACATTTCGAAACCACTGATTTCTCTCAACTCTTAATATTCAGTTGTCCCAACATATATTTTAGGTTCATGTCCGCTGTTTATTTCTACTCTTGCGCTGTATATTATTGACTTTGCCAGATAGTTGCCATCAGTAACGAGTTCTCGCAAATTTTGCATGATCGTTGTTGACCTGTTGTTCGCCTCACTTTTTCATCCAACTTTGCAACATTATAACTTCAGATATAACAGCCGAAATGCTTACAAGCTTTAATATATTTCCTGCTTAATAGCTTACTGTTAAACAAAAGAATTCCTTGAATATCTTAGATCTTAGTTCTGGGTTATATCGTGCCACATCACTTAGAATAAACATAGATAACATTGATATTACTTTACTAAATTCACTTTCAATACCTAGCATTTGTTTACTTGTTAAAATGTCTCTCAACAATTTTCAGAGGAAAAGATAAGTTTCTTTATTTTTTAAGTTGGCTACTTCTTTTGTTTGTTTGTTTTTCTAAAACTTCTTCAAGAGTCTAGATTTGTTACAAATAATTCGCCATTTCTGAACCTTAAAATTTTGTTGATTTTTTTCTGTTGCATAAACATAATCATTCCTTTCTTTACTAGTCATTTTTATTTTCTTCTTCTAATACACACATATTGGAAGCACTCCGTCGGTTACGACGATGAGGGTTCCGGTTGATCCGACCAACGAAACAGCCTGCTCGTGAAATTAACGTGTAAGTGGGCTGAGCACTCCACAGACACGTGTACCCTTACGTAGTTCTCGGGATATTCAGCGTGACACAGAGAGTGACAAGGCCGGCCCTTTGAAATACATGTACAACAGAAAAGGCACAGAAAGAAGGAGAGAAAGTTGTGGTGATGAAAGAGTACAGCAGGGATCACCACCATCCCCTGCCGGAGTCCTCGTGGAGCTTTAGGTGTTTTCGCTCAATAAACACTCACAACGCCCGGTCTGGGAATCGAAACCGCGAGTCCGCTGCCCTAACCACTGGGCCATTGCGCCTCCTACACACATATACACACATACAGTCACGCATTTTGTTAGGAGTTGCGTCCTCGAAAACACAGGGGAAGATAAATCGAGGACGGAAGTCGATGGAGTCATTTCCGCGCATAAGTTTGTGTCTGTATTGTTAGTGTCACTTCAGAAAAGGGAGAAGGCGTTCGTTCGATAATATTTTGGGCGATGCTGTTGCTTGTGTGTTTAATTGATGCGTTGGTGCAATTATTCCTATTATTGTTGTTGCTGATTCTGCTATGGCTATTGTCTTTGAATTGTTAACAGCAAATTTGAGGAGATTACCTCTTTTATCCTATGATGGCTGGTGTTACCTCGTGCGTCACAACTGCGATTTCTATCCTCCTCCTCAATTCTCAGTTGTTCACTCAAATTTTCAGATAAATAAGATTGCTTACTTTCTGAAGTTCTCAGCGGTGAGTAAAATTTGCAACTCTCTTTGGACTTTCAAACATCTGTTGCAAGAAGCTAATCTGGAGTAGATAAAGTCGCCCACAACTTCTTCCAAAATAAGATCTCTCTCTTTCTCTCCTCCTCTCTCTCTCTCTCTCTCTCTCTCTCTCTCTCTCCTCTCTCTCGCTCTCTCTCCTCTCTCTCCCCAACAAGCTCGTCTTTTTGACAGAGCTGTAGTCATTGCTCTTGCATTTATAGTAATTTCTGTTTGTGACACCAGACTCCCAATAGTATATGTCATTATATATATATATATATATATATATATATATATATATATATATATATATATTATATTATAGCATATAGGTGTGAGGTGTCTGGTAAGAAGTTTGCTTCCCAACCACATGGTTCCTTGTTCAGTCCCACTGCGTGGCACCTTGAGCAAATGATTTCTACTATAGCCTCGAGCCAACGAAAGCCTTGTGAGTGGATTTGGTAGACGAAAACTGAAAGAAGCCCGTCGTGTATGTGTGTGTGTGTGTGTGTGTGTGTGTATGTGTGTGTATGTGTGTGTGTGTGTGTGTATGTGTGTGTACCTTTGTGTCTTTGTTTGTCCCCTCCCCCACCACGCTTTGCAAACCAATGTTGGTGTGTTAATGTCTCTGAAACTTAGTGGTTCGGAAAAAGAGACCGATAGAATAAGTACTAGGTTTACAAAGAATAAGTCTTATGGTCGATTTCTTCGACTAAAGGTGGTGCTCCAGCACGGCTACAATCAAATGACTGAAACGGGTAAAAGAATAAAAGAGTATATATATATATAGATATAATGCATATATATATGTGTGTGTGTCTGTGTGTGTGTGTGTGTGTCTGTGTGTGTGTGTCTGTGTGTGTGTGTGTGTATTTAGATATATACATATGAAGAGAATTCATTAAAGATTTTCCCTGACTTCCGGTTATTGCAAGAAACGGAACTTGAACAGATATAGTCATACATGCCTCTTTGTATCACATTGTAAATTGCAGCTTTCCACTCGTATTCGCTTGTCTTTTACGGCTGCTGAAGTGGCTTCAGGTGTGATAATGGAGGTAGTTGAATGCCTGTCAGTGATCAGGTTCTTATACTTGAAAGGTCGTACACCAAAAGAGACTTTCGATAAGATAAAAGAAGTTTATGGTGACGATGCACCATCATACAACGTAGTCAAGCACTGGCACCCCTAGTTCAAATGTGGTTGGACAGCGGTGAAAACAGCTCCTATTCCTGGACGACCTCATTCCGCCATTGATGACGACGCCATTCATAAAGTGGAAGCCGCTATTTTGGAGGATAACCGCACAACTATTCGGTAACTAGCCCAAGAAGTGAAAATAAGTGTAGGGTCTGAAAAAAAATCATCCACAACCATTTGCACATGCGGAAGTTGTTTTGTACGATGCATTTCCCGAATGTCCACAAGTTTTCAGAAGCAGGAACGAGTCAATTGCTCCCAGGCTCTTTTGGCAATGTGCGTGAGACTAAAGTCCAGCCGAAGCAACGGAAGCATGATAATTCACCACCTCCAAAGGAGGCTCGTGTCCAAATCTCAGCAGGCAAGATTGATGGTCACAGCCTTTTGGCTTCAGACGCAAGTTTCCGACTTCTACATGCGAGGTTTTCACAGCTGCGTAAAGCGATGGGAGAAGTGTGTCACCAATGGTGGTGGCTATGTAGAGAAGGACTAATAACTATGCGAAATTTCGTTTATCCCAGTCTTAGGTAAGTGGATCAAGGGATCTTTAATGAACACCCCTCGAACAGTATGATATATATATATATCTATATATATATATATTATATATATATATATATAATATATACATATTATATTAACTATACACATATACATATATACTTATAAATACTATATATACATACATACATATATACGTACACATACATACATACATACATACACATACATACATACATACATACATTACCCATGGATCTAGATAAGAAACCAGTTCTTTCTCTATTGATTTAAGAAATCTTGAATAAAACTGAATACACGACATAATACGACAGGCTTCCACGCTGTTTCCATTAACCAAATCACTCACAAGGCATCGGTTTGCCAGGAGTTAGTACAGTAGACAAACACTTTCCCAAGGTGCCACGCAGTAGTGAGCCCCTTCTACAACCCCACACCGCGTCCAAGTAGTTTTTTTCCTAACGCACCTCTTATCGATGTTCTGCATATGGAATATACATAAAGAAAGATTGGCTTTGGTTGTAAATTCCCCAGTATTCTTCCTTATTTTGGTGCAGGAGTGGCTATGTGGTAAGTAGCTTGCTAACCAGCACATGGTTCCGGGTTCAGTCCCACTGCGTGGCATCTTGGGCAGGTGTCTTCTGCTATAGCCCCGGGCCGACACAATGCCTGTGAGTGGATTGGTAGACGGAAACTGAAGAAGCCTGTCGTATATATGTATATATATATATGTATGTATGTGTTTGTGTGTCTGTGTTTGTCCCCCTAGCATTGCTTGACAACCGATGCTGGTGTGTTTACGTCCCCGTCACTTAGCGGTTCGGCAAAAGAAACGAAGAATAAGTACTGGGCTTACAAAGAATAAGTCCTGGGGTCGATTTGCTCGACTAAAGGCGGTGCTCCAGCATGGCCGCAGTCAAATGACTGAAACAAGTAAAAGAGTAAAGAGTAAGTAACTGGTTTAAAACAACACATAGTGTCAGACAAGGGTGTATTCTCTCAACAACCTTATTTCAATGTGTTTCTAGAATATATAACGATGAGCGGCTTTGAGTTAGCTGTATGAAATATTAAAATAATTGCAGAGATGTCAGTAATTTCCGTTTTGCCATGATATTGATTTAATCAGACAAAATAAGGAAGAAGTTAGAGATCTTATCAACTTATTTCAATACAAATACAAGAAGATATAGAATTAAAATAAGTGATGAAAAGAAAAATGATAAAAAGCAGTTGGAAAACACGAAGAAAATAGTCGATTGAAGACGCTCAGATAAATTGAAGAATCAAAGTACTTGATATGAACAATAACGGAAGATATATGATCAAAGAATGAAGTAAAATACTGTAGCCATCAGTCATCCTTCAGAGTCCCAAAAAGACGGTTTGTCATGTCCCTGAGCAGCCATATGTGGCACCCCAAAGATCAAGTGACCCCATATGATATCAGATGGAGAATCATAGAACATCCAGGCCCATATATTAATGGGAGTGGGCGCTGCAAAATCTGCATCGCCGAGTGACCAGAGTTCTGAAAAACTGTGCTAAGCCTTGCGCGTTAAATAATCGTAAACAAATGTTCTCAACATGTGTTGATTTCAAGCGCTACTTACTGGAAAATTGATCCTAGCTTCCATTTATCCTCTGGTCCAGGGATAGATAACCCGTCCTCACCTTTTCTCTCTGTAGGCCGTTTGAACATTTGTCCTAGCGTTTCTCTGCCTCCGCGAGATGAAAAGTTAAATTTCTCTTTGTATAGAGTCTGATGAGCTGTCCACAAGGCTGTGGTTTTGGCGGATACGAAACCACTGGTCACTCTATAACCAGATTTTAACTTTATGTTTATATATATGTGTGTGTATGTGTGTGTGTATGTATGTATGTATGTATGTATGTCTGTATGTATGTATGTATGTCTGTATGTATGTATGTATGTACATGAAGCCCAGTTACAACTACAGCCGGCTATTACCAGTAGAGGTCTTAGTTGCCACTTTGGTACAAGACATTGTAGATGT
>NC_043004.1:69071164-69086164 GCF_006345805.1 Octopus sinensis
TGCCTATTTGTCGTCTACATGCCTGTCTGACTGCTTGTTGTTGTCTGTCTGTTGTTTTGTTATTACGTTTGTTTGTCGCCCTGTTTGCCTTTTGTCTTTTTGCCTATTTGTCGTCTACATGCCTGTGACTGCTTGTTTGTTGTCGGTCTGTTTTGTCTAAACGTTTGTCGCCCTGTTTGCCTGTTGCTGTTTGCCTATTTGTCGTCTACATGTCTGTCTGACTGCTTGTTTATTGTCTGTCTGTTTGTCTAACCGTTTGTCGCCCTGTTTGCCTTTTGTCTTTTTGACTATTTGTCGTCTACATGTCTGTCTGACTGCTTGTTTGTTGTTGTTGTTGTTGTCTAACCGTTTGTCGCCTGTTTGCCTGTTGTCTGTTTGCCTATTTGTCGTCTACATGTCTGTCTGACTGCTTGTTTGTTGTTGTCTGTCTGTTTGTCTAAACGTTTGTCGCCATGTTTGCCTTTTGTCTGTTTGCCTATTTGTCGTCTACATGCCTGTCTGACTGCTTGTTGGTTGTCTGTCTGTTTGTCTTACCGTTTGTCGCCCTGTTTTGCCTTTTGTCTTTTTTGCCTATTTGTCGTCTACATGCCTGTCTGACTGCTTGTTTGTTGTCTGTCTGTTGTGTCTAACCGTTTGTCGCCCTGTTTGCCTTTTGTCTGTTTGCCTATTTGTCGTCTACATGTCTGTCTGACTGCTTGTTTATTGTCTGTCTGTTTGTCTAACCGTTTGTCGCCCTGTTTGCCTTTTGTCTTTTTGACTATTTGTCGTCTACATGTCTGTCTGACTGCTTGTTTGTTGTTTGTCTGTTTGTCTAACCGTTTGTCGCCCTGTTTGCCTGTTGTCTGTTTGCCTATTTGTCGTCTACATGTCTGTATGACTGCTTGTTTGTTGTCTGTCTGTTTGTCTAACCGTTTGTCGCCATGTTTGCCTTTTGTCTGTTTGCCTATTTGTCGTCTACATGTCTGTTTGACTGCTTGTTTGTTGTCTGTCTGTTTGTCTAACCGTTTGTCGCCCTGTTTGCCTATTTTCTGTTTGCCTATTTGTCGTCCACATGTCTGTCTGACTGCTTGTTTGTTGTCTGTTTGTTTGTCTACCCGTTTGTCGCCCTGTTTGCCTTTTGTCTTTTTGCCTATTTGACGTCTACATGTCTGTCGGACTGCTTGTTTGTTGTCTGTCTGTTTGTCTAACCGTTTGTCGCCCTGTTTGCCTTTTGTCTGTTTGGCTGTTTGTCGTCTACATGTCTGCCTGACTGCTTGTTTGTTGTCTGTTTATTTGTCTAAACATTTGTCGCCCTGTTTGCCTTTTATCTGTTTGCCTATTTGTCGGCTACATGTCTATCTGACTGCTTGTTGTTGTCTGTTTGTTTGTCAAACCATTTGCCGCCCTGTTTGCCTTTTATCTGTAGCCTATTTGCCGTCTACATGTCTGTCTGACTGCTTGTTGTGTTTGTCTGTTCTGTTTGTCTAACCATTTGTCGCCCTGTTTGCCTTTTGTCTGTTTGCCTATTTGTCGGCTACATGTCTGTAGACTGCTTGTTGTTGTCTGTCCGTTTTTTTGTCTAACCATTGTCGCCCTGTTTGTCTATTTGTCGTCTACATGTCTGTCTGACTGCTTGTTTGTTGTCTGTCCGTTTGTCTAACTATTTGTCGCCCTGTTTGCCTATTTGTCGTCTACATGTCTGTCTGACTGCTTGTTGTTGTCTGTCTGTTTGTCGAACCATTTGTCGCCCTGTTTGCCTTTTGTTTGTTTGCTTTTATCTGTTTGCCTATTTGTCGTCTACACGTCTGTCTGTCTGCTTGTTTGTTGTCTGTCCGTTTGTCTAACCGTTTGTCGCCCTGTTTGCCTTTTGTCTGTTTGCCTATTTGTCGGCTACATGTCTATCTGACTGCTTGTTTGTTGTCTGTCTGTTTGTCTAACCATTTGTCGCCCTGTTTGCCTTTTATCTGTTTGCCTATTTGTCGGCTACATGTCTGTCTGACCGCTTGTTTGTTGTCTGTCTGTTTGTCTTACCGTTTGTCGCCCTGTTTGCCTTTTGTCTTTTTGCCTATTTGTCGTCTACATGCCTGTCTGACTGCTTGTTTGTTGTCTGTCTGTTTGTCTTACCGTTTGTCGCCCTGTTTGCCTTTTGTCTTTTTGCCTATTTGTCGTCTACATGCCTGTCTGACTGCTTGTTTGTTGTCTGTCTGTTTGTCTAACCGTTTGTCGCCCTGTTTGCCTTTTGTCTGTTTGCCTATTTGTCGTCTACATGTCTGTCTGACTGCTTGTTTATTGTCTGTCTGTTTGTCTAACCGTTTGTCGCCCTGTTTGCCTTTTGTCTTTTTGACTATTTGTCGTCTACATGTCTGTCTGACTGCTTGTTTGTTGTTTGTCTGTTTGTCTAACCGTTTGTCGCCCTGTTTGCCTGTTGTCTGTTTGCCTATTTGTCGTCTACATGTCTGTCTGACTGCTTGTTTGTTGTCTGTCTGTTTGTCTAACCGTTTGTCGCCATGTTTGCCTTTTGTCTGTTTGCCTATTTGTCGTCTACATGTCTGTTTGACTGCTTGTTTGTTGTCTGTCTGTTTGTCTAACCGTTGGCGCCCTGTTTGCCTATTTTGGTTTGCCTATTTGTCGTCTACATGTCTGTCTGAACTGCTTGTTTGTTGTTGTTTGTTTGTCTACCCGTTTGTCGCCCTGTTTGCTTTTTGCTTTTGTCTTTTTGCCTATTTGACGTCTACATGTCTGTCGGACTGCTTGTTTGTTGTCTGTCTGTTTGTCTAACCGTTTGTCGCCCTGTTTGCCTTTTGTCTGTTTGGCTGTTTGTCGTCTACATGTCTGCCTGACTGCTTGTTTGTTGTCTGTTTATTTGTCTAAACATTTGTCGCCCTGTTTGCCTTTTATCTGTTTGCCTATTTGTCGGCTACATGTCTATCTGACTGCTTGTTTGTTGTCTGTTTGTTTGTCTAACCATTTGTCGCCCTGTTTGCCTTTTATCTGTTAGCCTATTTGCCGTCTACATGTCTGTCTGACTGCTTGTTTGTTGTCTGTCTGTTTGTCTAACCATTTGTCGCCCTGTTTGCCTTTTGTCTGTTTGCCTATTTGTCGGCTACATGTCTGTCTGACTGCTTGTTTGTTGTCTGTCCGTTTGTCTAACCATTTGTCGCCCTGTTTGTCTATTTGTCGTCTACATGTCTGTCTGACTGCTTGTTTGTTGTCTGTCCGTTTGTCTAACTATTTGTCGCCCTGTTTGCCTATTTGTCGTCTACATGTCTGTCTGACTGCTTGTTTGTTGTCTGTCTGTTTGTCGAACCATTTGTCGCCCTGTTTGCCTTTTGTTTGTTTGCCTTTTATCTGTTTGCCTATTTGTCGTCTACACGTCTGTCTGTCTGCTTGTTTGTTGTCTGTCCGTTTGTCTAACCGTTTGTCGCCCTGTTTGCCTTTTGTCTGTTTGCCTATTTGTCGGCTACATGTCTATCTGACTGCTTGTTTGTTGGCTGTCTGTTTGTCTAACCATTTGTCGCCCTGTTTGCCTTTTGTCTGTTTGCATATTTGTCGGCTACATGTCTATCTGACTGCTTGTTTGTTGTCTGTCTGTTTGTCTAACCATGTGTCGCCTGTTTGCCTTTTGTCTGTTTGCATATCTGTCGTCTACATATCTGTCTGACTGCTTGATTGTTGTCTGTCTGTTTGTCGAACCGTTTGTCGCCCTGTTTGCCTTTTGTCTGTTTGCCTTTTATCTGTTTGCCTATTTGTCGTCTCTAATGTCTGTCTGTCTTTGTTTGTTGTCTGTCTGTTTGTCTAATCATTGTCGCCCTGTTTGCCTTTTGTCTGTTTGCATATTGTCGTCTACATATCTGTCTGACTGCTTGTTTGTTGTCTGTCTGTTTGTCGAACCGTTTGTCGCCTGTTTGCCTTTTGTCTGTTTGCCTTTTATCTGTTTGCCTATTTGTCGTCTAATGTATGTCTGTTTGTTTGTTGTCTGTCTGTTTTTCTAACCGTTTGTCACCCTGTTTGCCTTTTGTCTGTTTGCCTATTTGTCGTCTAAATGTCTGTCTGACTGCTTGTTTGTTGTCTGTCTGTTTGTCTAACCGTTTGTCGCCCTGTTTGCCTTTTGTCTGTTTGCCTATTTGTCGTCTACATGTCTGTCTGACTGCTTGTTTGTTGTCTGTCTGTTTGTCTAACCTTTGTCGCCCTGTTTGCCTTTTGTCTGTTTGCCTATTTGTCGTCTACATGTCTGTCTGTCTGCTTGTTTGTTGTCTGTCTGTTTGTCTAACCATTTGTCGCCCTGTTTGCCTTTTATCTGTTTGCCTATTTGTCGGCTACATGTCTATCTGACTGCTTGTTTGTTGTCTGTCTGTTTGTCTAACCATTTGTCGCCCTGTTTGCCTTTTATCTGTTTGCCTATTTGTCGGCTACATGTCTGTCTGACTGCTTGTTTGTTGTCTGTCTGTTTGTCTAACCATTTGTCTCCCTGTTTGCCTTTTATCTGTTTGCATATTGTCGTCTACATGTCTGTCTGACTGCTTGTTTGTTGTCTGTCTGTTTGTCTTACCGTTTGTCGCCCTGTTTGCCTTTTATCTGTTTGCCTATTTGTCGTCTACATGTCTGTCTGACTGCTTGTTTGTTGTCTGTCTGTGTCTACCCATTTGTCGCCCTGTTTGCCTGTTTGTGTTTGCCTATTTGTCGTCTACATGTCTGTCTGACTGCTTGTTTGTTGTCTGTCTGTTTGTCTAACCGTTTGTCGCCCTGTTTGCCTTTTGTCTGTTTGCCTATTTGTCGTCTACATGTCTGTTTGACTGCTTGTTTGTTGTCTGTCTGTTTGTCTAACCGTTTGTCGCCCTGTTTGCCTATTTTCTGTTTGCCTATTTGTCGTCTACATGTCTGTCTGACTGCTTGTTTGTTGTCTGTTTGTTTGTCTAACCGTTTGTCGCCCTGTTTGCCTTTTGTCTTTTTGCCTATTTGACGTCTACATGTCTGTCGGACTGCTTGTTTGTTGTCTGTCTGTTTGTCTAACCGTTTGTCGCCCTGTTTGCCTTTTGTCTGTTTGCCTGTTTGTCGTCTACATGTCTGTCTGACTGCTTGTTTGTTGTCTGTTTATTTGTCTAAACATTTGTCGCCCTGTTTGCCTTTTATCTGTTTGCCTATTTGTCGGCTACATGTCTATCTGACTGCTTGTTTGTTGTCTGTTTGTTTGTCTAACCATTCGTCGCCCTGTTTGCCTTTTATCTGTTTGCCTATTTGCCGTCTACATGTCTGTCTGCCTGATTGTTTGTTGTCTGTTTGTTTGTCTAAACATTTGTCGCCCTGTTTGCCTTTTATCTGTTTGCCTATTTGTCGGCTACATGTCTATCTGACTGCTTGTTTGTTGTCTGTTTGTTTGTCTAACCATTTGTCGCACTGTTTGCCTTTTATCTGTTAGCCTATTTGCCGTCTACATGTCTGTCTGACTGCTTGTTTGTTGTCTGTCTGTTTGTCTAACAATTTGTCGCCCTGTTTGTTTTGTCTGTTTGCCTATTTGTCGGCTAGATGTCTGTCTGACTGCTTGTTTGTTGTCTGTCCGTTTGTCTAACCATTTGTCGCCCTGTTTGTCTATTTGTCGTCTACATGTCTGTCTGACTGCTTGTTTGTTGTCTGTCCGTTTGTCTAACTATTTGTCGCCCTGTTTGCCTATTTGTCGTCTACATGTCTGTCTGACTGCTTGTTTGTTGTCTGTCTGTTTGTCGAACAATTTGTCGCCCTGTTTGCCTTTTGTTTGTTTGCCTTTTATCTGTTTGCCTATTTGTCGTCTACACGTCTGTCTGTCTGCTTGTTTGTTGTCTGTCTGTTTGTCTAACCGTTTGTCGCCTGTTTGCCTTTTGTCTGTTTGCCTATTTGTCGGCTACATGTCTATCTGACTGTTTGTTTGTTGGCTGTCTGTTTGTCTAACCATTTGTCGCCCTGTTTGCCTTTTGTCTGTTTGCATATTTGTCGGCTACATGTCTATCTGACTGCTTGTTTGTTGTCTGTCTGTTTGTCTAACCATTTGTCGCCCTGTTTGCCTTTTGTCTGTTTGCATATTTGTCGTCTACATATCTGTCTGACTGCTTGATTGTTGTCTGTCTGTTTGTCGAACCGTTTGTCGCCCTGTTTGCCTTTTGTCTGTTTGCCTTTTATCTGTTTGCCTATTTGTCGTCTAATGTCTGTCTGTCTGCTTGTTTGTTGTCTGTCTGTTTGTCTAATCATTTGTCGCCCTGTTTGCCTTTTGTCTGTTTGCATATTTGTCGTCTACATATCTGTCTGACTGCTTGTTTGTTGTCTGTCTGTTTGTCGAACCGTTTGTCGCCCTGTTTGCCTTTTGTCTGTTTGCCTTTTATCTGTTTGCCTATTTGTCGTCTAATGTATGTCTGTTTGTTTGTTGTCTGTCTGTTTTTCTAACCGTTTGTCGCCCTGTTTGCCTTTTGTCTGTTTGCCTATTTGTCGTCTATATGTCTGTCTGACTGCTTGTTTGTTGTCTGTCTGTTTGTCTAACCGTTTGTCGCCCTGTTTGCCTTTTGTCTGTTTGCCTATTTGTCGTCTACATGTCTGTCTGACTGCTTGTTTGTTGTCTGTCTGTTTGTCTAACCGTTTGTCGCCCTGTTTGCCTTTTGTCTGTTTGCCTATTTGTCGTCTACATGTCTGTCTGTCTGCTTTTTTGTTGTCTGTCTGTTTGTCTAACCATTTGTCGCCTTGTTTGCCTTTTATCTGTTTGCCTATTTGTCGGCTACATGTCTATCTGACTGATTGTTTGTTGTCTGTCTGTTTGTCTAACCATTTGTCGCCCTGTTTGCCTTTTATCTGTTTGCCTATTTGTCGGCTACATGTCTATCTGACTGACTTTTTGTTGTCTGTCTGTTTGTCTAACCATTTGTCGCCCTGTTTGCCTTTTATCTGTTTGCCTATTTGTCGGCTACATGTCTGTCTGACTGCTTGTTTGTTGTCTGTCTGTTTGTCTAACCATTTGTCTCCCTGTTTGCCTTTTATCTGTTTGCATATTTGTCGTCTACATGTCTGTCTGACCGCTTGTTTGTTGTCTGTCTGTTTGTCTTACCGTTTGTCGCCCTGTTTGCCTTTTATCTGTTTGCCTATTTGTCGTCTACATGTCTGTCTGACTGCTTGTTTGTTGTCTGTCTGTTTGTCTACCCGTTTGTCGCCCTGTTTGCCTGTTGTCTGTTTGCCTATTTGTCGTCTACATGTCTGTCTGACTGCTTGTTTGTTGTCTGTCTGTTTGTCTAACCGTTTGTCGCCATGTTTGCCTTTTGTCTGTTTGCCTATTTGTCGTCTACATGTCTGTTTGACTGCTTGTTTGATGTCTGTCTGTTTGTCTAACCGTTTGTCGCCCTGTTTGCCTATTTTCTGTTTGCCTATTTGTCGTCTACATGTCTGTCTGACTGCTTGTTTGTTGTCTGTCTGTTTGTCTAACCGTTTGTCGCCCTGTTTGCCTTTTGTCTTTTTGCCTATTTGACGTCTACATGTCTGTCGGACTGCTTGTTTGTTGTCTGTCTGTTTGTCTAAACGTTTGTCGCCCTGTTTGCCTTTTGTCTGTTTGCCTGTTTGTCGTCTACATGTCTGCCTGACTGCTTGTTTGTTGTCTGTTTATTTGTCTAAACATTTGTCGCCCTGTTTGCCTTTTATCTGTTTGCCTATTTGTCGGCTACATGTCTATCTGACTGCTTGTTTGTTGTCTGTTTGTTTGTCTAACCATTCGTCGCCCTGTTTGCCTTTTATCTGTTTGCCTATTTGCCGTCTACATGTCTGTCTGCCTGCTTGTTTGTTGTCTGTTTGTTTGTCTAAACATTTGTCGCCCTGTTTGCCTTTTATCTGTTTGCCTATTTGTCGGCTACATGTCTATCTGACTGCTTGTTTTGTTTGTTGTTTTTCTAACCATTTGTCGCCCTGTTGCCTTTTATCTGTTAGCCTATTTGCCGTCTACATGTCTGTTGACTGCTTGTTTGTTTCTGTCTGTTTGTCTAACCATTTGTCGCCCTGTTTGCCTTTTGTCTGTTTGCCTATTTGTCGGCTACATGTCTCTCTGACTGCTTTTTGTTGTCTGTCCGTTTGTCTAACCATTTGTCGCCCTGTTTGTCTATTTGTCGTCTAATGTCTGTCTGATGCTTGTTTGTTTTTGTCTGTCCGTTTGTCTAACTATTTGTCGCCCTGTTTGCCTATTTGTCGTCTACATGTCTGTCTGACTGCTGTTTGTTGACTGTCTGTTTGTCGAACAATTTGTCGCCCTGTTTGCCTTTTGTTTGTTTGCGTTTTATCTGTTTGCCTATTTGTCGTCTACACGTCTGTCTGTCTGCTGTGTGTTGTCTGTCTGTTTGTCTAACCGTTTGTCGCCCTGTTTGCCTTTTGTCTGTTTGCCTATTTGTCGGCTACATGTCTATCTGACTGTTTGTTTGTTGGCTGTCTGTTTGTCTAACCATTTGTCGCCCTGTTTGCCTTTTGTCTGTTTGCATATTTGTCGGCTACATGTCTATCTGACTGCTGTTTGTTGTCTGTGTGTTTGTCTAACCATTTGTCGCCCTGTTTGCCTTTTGTCTGTTTGCATATTTGTAGTCTACATATCTGTATGACTGCTTGATTGTGCTGTCTGTTTGTCGAACCGTTTGTCGCCTGTTTGCCTTTTGTCTGTTTGCCTTTTATCTGTTTGCCTATTTGTCGTCTAATGTCTGTCTGTCTGATGGTTTGCTTTTGTTGTATGTCTGTTTGTGTAATCATTTGTCGCCTGTTTACCTTTTGTCTGTTTGCATATTGTCGTCTACATATCTGTCTGGACTGCTTGTTTGTCTGTCTGTTTGTCGAACCGTTTGTCGCCCTGTTTGCCTTTTGTCTGTTTGCCTTTTATCTGTTTGCCTATTTGTTCGTCTAATGTATGTGTTGTTTGTGTCTGTCTGTTTGTCTAACCGTTTGTCGCCCTGTTTGCCTTTTGTCTGTTTGCCTATTTGTCGTCTACATGTCTGTCTGACTGCTTGTTTGTTGTCTGTCTGTTTGTCTAACCGTTTGTCGCCCTGTTTGCCTTTTGTCTGTTTGCCTATTTGTCGTCTACATGTCTGTCTGACTGCTTGTTTGTTGTCTGTCTGTTTGTCTAACCGTTTGTCGCCCTGTTTGCCTTTTGTCTTTTTGCCTATTTGACGTCTACATGTCTGTCTGACTGCTTGTTTGTTGTCTGTCTGTTTGTTAACGTTTGTCGCCCTTTTGCCTTTTGTCTGTTTGCCTGTTTGTCGTCTACATGTCTGCCTGACTGCTTGTTTTGTTTGTTGTCTGTTTTTTTGTCTAAACATTTGTCGCCCGGTTTGCCTTTTATCTGTTTGCCTATTTGTCGGCTACATGTCTATCTGACTGCTTGTTTGTTGTTGTTTGTTGTCTAACCATTCGTCGCCATGTTTGCCTTTTATCTGTTTGCCTATTTGCCGTCTACATGTCTGTCTGCCTGCTTGTTTGTGTCTGTTTGTTTGTCTAAACATTTGTCGCCCTGTTTGCCTTTTATCGTTTGCCTATTTGTCGGTACATGTCTATCTGACTGCTTGTTTGTTGTCTGTTGGTTGTCTAACCATTTGTCGCCCTGTTTGCCTTTTATCTGTTAGCCTATTGCCGTCTACATGTCTGTCTGACTGCTTGTTTGTTGTCTGTCTGTTTGTCTAACCATTTGTCGACCTGTTTGCCTTTTGTCTGTTGCCTATTTGTCGGCTACATGTCTGTCTGACTGCTTGTTTGTTGTCTGTCCGTTTGTCTAACCATTTGTCGCCTGTTTGCTATTTGTCGTCTACATGTCTGTCTGACTGCTTGTTTGTTGTCTGTCGTTTGTCTAACTATGTCGCCCTGTTTGCCTATTTGTCGTCTACATGTCTGTCTGACTGATGTTTGTTGTCTGTCTGTTTGTCGAACAATTTGTCGCCCTGTTTGCCTTTTGTTGGTTGCCTTTTATCTGTTTGCCTATTTGTCGTCTACAGTCTGTTTCTGTCTGCTTGTTTGTTGTCTGTCTGTTTGTATAACCGTTTGTCGCCCTGTTTGCCTTTTGTCGTGTGCCTATTTGTCGGCTACATGTCTATCTCTGTTTGTTTGTTGGCTGTCTTTTGTCTTAACCATTTGTCGCCCTGTTGCCTTTTGTCTGTTTGCATATTTGTCGGCTACATATCTATCTGACTGCTTGTTTGTTGTCTGTCTGTTTGTCTAACATTTGTCGCCCTGTTTGCTTGTCCTGTTTGCATATTTGTCGTCTACATATCGTGTCTGACTGCTTGATTGTTGGTCTGTCTGTTTGTCAAACCGTTTGTCGCCCTGTTTGCCTTTTGTCTGTTTGTTTTATCTGTTTGCCTATTTGTCGTCTAATGTCTGTCTGTCTGCTGTTTGTGTCTGTCTGTTTGTGTAATCATTTGTCGCCCTGTTTGCCTTTTGTCTGTTTGCATATTTGTCGTCTACATATCTGTCTGACTGCTTGTTTGTTGTCTGTCTGTTTGTCGAACCGTTTGTCGCCATGTTTGCCTTTTGTCTGTTTGCCTTTTATCTGTTTGCCTATTTGTCGTTAATGTATGTCTGTTTGTTTGTGTCTGTCTGTTTGTCTAACCGTTTGTCGCCTGTTGCCTTTTGTCTGTTTGCCTATTTGTCGTCTATATGTCTGGTCTGACTGCTTGTTGTTCTGTATGTTTGTCTAAACGTTTGTCGCCCTGTTTGCCTTTTGTCTGTTTGCCTATTGTCGTCTACATGTCTGTCTGACTGCTTGTTTGTTGTCTGTCTGTTTGTCTAACCGTTTGTCGCCCTGTTTGCCTTTCATCTGTTTGCCTATTTGTCGGCTACATGTCTGTCTGACTGCTTGTTTGTTGTCTGTCTGTTTGTCTAACCATTTGTCGCCCTGTTTGCCTTTTATCTGTTTGCCTATTTGTCGTCTACATGTCTATCTGACTGCTTTTTGTTGTCTGTCTGTTTGTCTAACCATTTGTCACCATGTTTGCCTTTTATCTGTTTGCCATTTGTCGGCTACATGTCTGTCTGAATGCTGTTTGTTGTCTGTCTGTTTGTCTAACATTTGTCGCCTTGTTTGCCTGTTATCTGTTTGCCTATGTCGTCTACACTTCGTCTGACCGCTTGTTGGGTCTGTAATTTGTCTTACCGTTGTCGCCCTGTTTGCCTTTTATCTGTTGCCTATTTGTCGGCTAATGTCTGTCTGACTGCTTGTTTGTTGTCTGTCTGTTTGTCTAACCATTTGTCTCTGTTTGCCTATTTGTTGTCTACATGTCTGTCTGACTGCTTGTTGTATGTCTGTCTTGTCTAACCATTTGTCGCCCTGTTTGCCTTTTATCTGTTTGCCTATTTGTCGGACTAATGTCTGTCTGACTGCGTGTTTGTTTGTCTGTCTGTTTGTCTAACCATTTGTCGCCCTGTTTGCCTTTTATCTGTGTGCCTATTTGTCGGCTACATGTCTATCTGACTGCTTGTTTGTTGTCTTTCTGTTTGTCTAACCATTTGTCGCCCTGTTTGCCTTTTATCTGTTGCCTATTTGTCGGCTACATGTCTGTCTGCTGCTTGTTTGTTGTCTGCCTGTTTGTCTTACCGTTTGTCGCCCTGTTTGCCTTTTATCAGTTTGCCTATTTGTCGTCTACATGTCTGTCCGACTGCTTGTTTGTTGTCTGTCTGTTTGTCTAACCATTTGTCGCCCTGTTTGCCTTTTATCTGTTTGCCTATTTGTCGGCTACCTGTCTGTCTGACTGCTTGTTTGTTGTCTGTCTGTTTGTCTAACCATTTGTCTCCCTGTTTGCCTTTTATCTGTTTGCATATTTGTCGTCTACGTGCTGTCTGACCGCTTGTTTGTTGTCTGTCTGTTTGTTCTTACCGTTTGTCGCCCTGTTTGCCTTTTATCTGTTTGCCTATTGTCGTCTACATGTCTGTCTGACTGCTTGTTTGTTGTCTGTCTGTTTGTCTACCCGTTTGTCGCCCTGTTTGCCTTTTATCTGTTTGCCTATTTGTCGGCTACACGTCTGTCTGACTGCTTGTTTGTTGTCTGTCTGTTTGTCTAACCATTTGTCGCCCTGTTTGCCTTTTGTTTGTTTGCCTTTTATCTGTTTGCCTATTTGTCGTCTACATGTCTGTCTGACTGCTTGTTTGTTGTCTGTCTGTTTGTCTCACCATTAGTCGCCCTGTTTGCCTTTTGTCTGTTTGCCTTTTATCTGTTTGATTTTTTGTCGTCTACATGTCTGTCTGACTGCTTGTTTTTGTCTGTCTGTTTGTCTAACCATTGTCGCCCTGTTTGCCTTTTGTCTGTTTGCCTTTTATCTGTTTGCCTATTTGTCGTCTACATGTCTGTCTGCTTGTTTGTTGTCTGTCTGTTTGTCTAACCATTTGTCACACTGTTTGCCTTTTGTCTGTTTGCCTTTTGTCTGTTTGCCTTTTGTCTGTTTGCCTTTTGTCTGTTTGCCTATTTGTCGTCTACATGTCTGTCTGTTTGTCTAACCATTTGTCGCCCTGTTTGCCTTTTATCTGTTTGCCTATTTGTCGGCTACATGACTATCTGACTGCTTTTTGTTGTCCGTCTGTTTGTCTTACCATTTGTCGCCCTGTTTGCCTTTTGTCTGTTTGCCTTTTATCTGTTTGCCTATTTGTCGGCTACATGTCTGTCTGACTGCTTGTTTGTTGTCTGTCTGTTTGTCTAACCATTTGTCGCCCTGTTTGCCTTTTATCTGTTTGCCTATTTGTCGTCTATATGTCTGCCTGTCTGCTTGTTTGTTGTCTGTCTGTTTGTCTAACCATTTGTCGCCCTGTTTGCCTTTTGTCTGTTTGCCTTTTATCTTTTTGCCTATTTGTCGTCTACATGTCTGTCTGACTGCTTCTTTGTTGTCTTTCTGTTTGTCTAACCATTTGTCGCCCTGTTTGCCTTTTGTCTGTTTGCCTTTTATCTGTTTGCCTATTTGTCGTCTACATGTCTGTCTGTCTGCTTGTTTGTTGTCTGTCTGTTTGTCTAACCATTTCTCGCCCTGTTTGCCTTTTGTCGGTTTGCCTTTTATCTGTTTGCCTATTTTTCGTCTACATGTCTGTCTGTCTGCTTGTTTGTTGTCTGTCTGTTTGTGTAACCATTTGTCGCCCTGTTTGCCTTTTGTCTGTTTGCCTTTTATCTGTTTGCTTATTTGTCGTCTACATGTCTGTCTGACTGCTTGTTTTTGTCTGTCTGTTTGTCTAACCATTGTCGCCCTGTTTGCCTTTTGTCTGTTTGCCTTTTATCTGTTTGCCTATTTGTCGTCTACATGTCTGTCTGTCTGCTTGTTTGTTGTCTGTCTGTTTGTCTAACCATTTGTCACCCTGTTTGCCTTTTGTCTGTTTGCCTTTTGTCTGTTTGCCTATTTGTCGGCTACATGTCTGTCTGACTGCTTGTTTGTTGTCTGTCTGTTTGTCTTACCATTTGTCGCCCTGTTTGCCTATTTGTTGTCTACATGTCTGTCTGACTGCTTGTTTGTTGTCTGTCTGTTTGTCTAACCATTTGTCGCCCTGTTTGCCTTTTATCTGTTTGCCTATTTGTCGGCTACATGTCTGTCTGACTGCTTGTTTGTTGTCTGTCTTTTTGTCTAACCATTGTCGCCCTGTTTGCCTTTTATCTGTTTGCCAATTTGTCGGCTACATGTCTCTCTGACTGCTTTTTGTTGTCTGTCTGTTTGTCTAACCATTTGTCGCCCTGTTTGCCTTTTATCTGTTTGCCTATTTGTCGGCTACATGTCTGTCTGACTGTTTGTTTGTTGTCTGTCTGTTTGTCTAACCATTTGTCGCCCTGTTTGCCTTTTATCTGTTTTCCTATTTGTCGTCTACATTTCTGTTTGACCGCTTGTTTGTTGTCTGTCTGTTTGTCTCACCGTTTGTCGCCCTGTTTGCCTTTTATCAGTTTGCCTATTTGTCGTCTACATGTCTGTCCGACTGCTTGTTTGTTGTCTGTCTGTTTGTCTAACCATTTGTCGCCCTGTTTGCCTTTTATCTGTTTGCCTATTTGTCGGCTACATGTCTGTCTGACTTCTTGTTTGTTGTCTGTCTGTTTGTCTAACCATTTGTCTCCCTGTTTGCCTTTTATCTGTTTGCCTATTTGTCGTCTACATGTCTGTCTGACCGCTTGTTTGTTGTCTGTCTGTTTGTCTTACCGTTTGTCGCCCTGTTTGCCTTTTATCTGTTTGCCTATTTGTCGTCTACATGTCTGTCTGACTGCTTGTTTGTTGTCTGTCTGTTTGTCTGCCCGTTTGTCGCCCTGTTTGCCTTTTATCTGTTTGCCTATTTGTCGGCTACACGTCTGTCTGACTGCTTGTTTGTTGTCTGTCTGTTTGTCTAACCATTTGTCGCCCTGTTTGCCTTTTGTTTGTTTGCCTTTTATCTGTTTGCCTATTTGTCGTCTACATGTCTTACTGCTTGTTTGTTGTCTGTCTGTTTGTCTAACCATTGTCGCCCTGTTTGCCTTTTGTCTGTTTGCCTTTTATCTATTTGCCTATTTGTCGGCTACATGTGTGTCTGACTGCTTGTTTGTTGTCTGTCTGTTTGTCTAACCATTTGTCGCCCTGTTTGCCTTTTATCTGTTTGCCTATTTGTCGTCTACGTGTCTGTCTGACTGCTTGTTTGTTGTCTTTCTGTTTGTCTAACCATTTGTCGCCCTGTTGCCTTTTGTCTGTTTGCCTTTTATCTATTTGCCTATTTGTCGGCTACATGTGTGTCTGACTGCTTGTTTGTTGTCTGTCTGTTTGTCTAACCATTTGTCGCCCTGTTTGCCTTTTATCTGTTTGCCTATTTGTCGTCTACGTGTCTGTCTGACTGCTTGTTTGTTGTCTTTCTGTTTGTCTAACCATTTGTCGCCCTGTTTGCCTTTTGTCTGTTTGCCTTTTATCTGTTTGCCTATTTGTCGTCTACATGTCTGTCTGTCTGCTTGTTGTTGTCTGTCTGTTTGTCTAACCATTTGTCGCCCTGTTTGCCTTTTGTCTGTTTGCCTTTTATCTGTTTGCCTATTTGTCGTCTTTATGTCTGTCTGTCTGCTTGTTTGTTGTCTGTCTG
>NC_043004.1:69098664-69103664 GCF_006345805.1 Octopus sinensis
GCAATATATATATATATATACATATATACATATACATATATACATATATATTATATATACATATACATATTACATATTACATATATATTTACTATATATATATATATATATATTATATATACATATACATATATACATATATATATATACAATATACATATATACATACATATATTATATATATATATATATATACATATATAATATATATATATATATATATCTATATATATATAAATATAAATATATATATATACATATATATACATACAATAACACATACATATATACATAATCGAGGAACTTTCGCCAGGACGTTGTCGGTGTCTGATGGATTTGTCGTTTACGCTTCGGGACATTCCTTAGATTGCTACTTTAGTCTTGTGAGCCATTAAGGTTAACATAAAAGGATAGCTTCCATTTTAGTTGTCAGAAGTTTTTTTTTTTTTTTCTGTTTCTGTTATCTTCTTCACCGGTGTGAGATGGAAAACGCTGTTTTATGGCTCCTGCAGCAGTTGGAAGGTGGAAAGAAAAAAAAAGGAAAGGAAAGGAAAAAAAAAAGTAAAACAGAGCATAAAAACATTGCTAAGATTTGTTAATGTTTCGAATATTCCAGATTGACATCGTTAAACCCCAACGTCTTGTAACGATGTAATGGTTGTGTGTGTGCATGTATGTTTGTTTGTATGTGTGTATAGATAATTGCATGTATATATGCATATATATGTCGGTGTGTATGTATGTCTATGTATGTTTGTAATGTAATGTGTGTATGCTTATGTATTTACATGTACACACACACACACACACATATACGCACACATATAATATATACACATCAATCTGAAAAGATATATTAATGCATCTGATTATGTACCCGTGTGTGTGTATGTGAGTGTATGTGTATATGTGAGTGTATGGTATCTGTGCGAGCGTGCAAGTCCGCACATATTTATGTGTATGTATATATATATATATATATATATATATAATAATTTATATATATATATATATATATATATGTATATATATATATATATATATATATGTATATACATATATATATATATATCACATTTTTATTATGTATGTATATATATATATATATGTTTGTACGTATGTGTGTGTATGTATGTGTGTATGTGTGTATGTGTATGTGTGTGTGTGCGCGCGTGTGCGTGCGTATGTGTGTTTGTGTGTTTGTGTGTGTATGTGTATTTCTGATCGAACTTCCCGATACTCAAGTTATATTTTGTAAAAGTATTTCTTAAAAATTATATTTTATAATTTTTATAATTTTCATAATTTTTATAACGTTTATAATTTTCTTAAAAAATTTATAGTCGGTTTTTAAGTGAATGTGTTCACCATTTTCTTATTAAGATCGCTTCTAAAACCACTAAGAAAAATCCAAAATATTTTATCGATTTTCCGTGCGATGTTAACCCCTGAAAAATGAACTTGAAATATCGATTGGTTTCATATATACTCCGAACCAATTATCCTGCAATGTTGAGACCAGAAGGGCCCGAGTTTCCAGATTTTCCGTTTTTTTGGAGCCAGTCTAAATATTGGGTTATCCCATAAATAATGGGGTTCTTTTTTTCTTTTATTATTCAAAATTAGGATAAACAAAGTTCCTTTTTAATCTAAAATATACTTTCCTCCATTTTCTACAATGCTCTTCCATCTATCTGGTAGAATTGCAAGGCACCTGTTCCAAAATTCACTTCTCCGTGATGAAAAATACTCCTCCACTACTGTTCTGACCTCGTCAACAGAATTCATATTTTTTCAGTCCAAATGATTTTGAAGACAGCGGAATAAATGATAATCAGATGGAGCAATGTCCGGTGACAGATGGAGCAATGTCCCATTCAAACTGCTCCAGCCTTTGGAATGTCATCCTCACTGTATGAGGCCGAGCATTATCCTGATGGAAGAACACCTTTCGTCTAGAAACCAAAGATGGTCGTTTTTCATTTAGCGCTGACTGAAGCAGTCAAGCTGCTCGCAGTAAATCACCTTTGTAATCGTTTGGTTTGGGTTTAAAAGTTCAAAGTAGACTAAACCTTTCATATTCTCACCAAACAGATAACAACACTTTATATGAGTGAAGACCTGGGGTGCCGGTCTTTCTCTTTTCCCTACACACTGTTTTCGACGTTTGACATTTTTATAGAGAACCCATTTCTTGTCACCAGTCACTATTCAGTCTGAAAAAGGTTCTTTTGTGAGACGTGACAGCAAAGATGAGCACACATTCACTTTCTGTGCATGATTAGATTTAGAAAGTTTGTGAGGAACCTATTGACCCAATTTGCTGACTTTTCCGATGGCATGTAGGCGTCAATGAATGGTTGATTGACCAAATCTAAGCTTCTCTGCTTGTCTCTCAACAGTTACGATAGGATTTTGTTCCACCAGGGTTTGCAGGATGTCATCGTTAAGCTCTACAGATTTTCCAGGATGAGACTCGTCTTTTAGGCTGTAGTTTCCGGCTCAGAATTTCTGGAACCACCATTGACACTAGCTTATGCTTATTGTCCAATCTCCATATACTGCATTACTGTTCCTCTCACTTTCCATTGTGTTGTTGCCTTTATTGAACTCATAAAGCAAAATATGCTGAACACGTTCCTTTGTCACTTCCATTATAGCTTCGAAAAAATAACTGTTAAAATCGAACTGCACTCTTTAAAACTTGCACTAAGAATAAAGGTAAAATTATAACCTGCTTCTATAGGAAGTTGATGCACGTAGTTTATCCCGCCCCACTCCGACATTTAGTTCATGCAATTGAAAAAACCGCATTATTTATGGGATGACCCAATACATAGTTACAGTATACGAGTAAAATAAACAATGAAAAGTAAAGATCCAAATGGTATTTTACAGATCCAAGTTACTACAATTCTAAAGTTGGGTCTGTTGGATATTTATCAATCCAAATAAATCTTTTAAAATACATCATACACTACCATGTATACCATGTATACCATGTATACCATGTACACCATGTATACCATGTATTGTACACCATGTATACATGTATACAGTATTGTGTTCGTAGGGTGAAAATGAAAGAAAATGATTTTACTTAACAAACAGAGGTAGAAATAAATACAATTCTAAAGCAGAGCATATTTCATCTTTATTCATCCATTAAAAAGTAAAGAACCAAATTATTTTTAACACATCAGTTGCAAATTAACCAACTTCAAAAACAGGATCCGTTTACTCAGTCCCGGGAACTGTATATTGCATGATATCGCAAAGTGTTCTCGGATTTCTGGAAGCCGGATAAGAAGTCCATTACTGTATTTGCTCTCACAACTAGCAGTTTCTTCTAGCCGTTGTAGCACTTCTAGATGTCCCCTGGTTTACTTTATTTCCGGTAACTTAAAATAGTATTTCATCAGAGGCAGGTAGGAGGAAATCCAATTCAAATCATTGAGTGCAGATTAAAGGTTTCAAATTAACACCTTAAAACATGTATTTATCTATTTCCCAATGTCACTGCATCACCCAGAGTATCGGATCTTGTTGTCATACACCGCTGGTCACAATGTGCTTCCAATTCGTTCTTCGTTGCGCTATTCTTTTCCACCTTGTCCCAAATCGTTTAATTAAATCATTTTCCCATCATCGTGAAGGCCACCCAAGGGACCTTTTCCGATCTTTTGCATCATATCACTCTGCATCTATCTGGGTTCACCTGTTGTCTGTAAACATTGCGACATGTCCGACCCAGCAGAACTTATGCCTTTGGTATTCTGCGATCGCGTCGTTCACTCCGATCCGTTCTCGAATTACTTCATTTTGGATATTTATTCATTTATGTTACTTAAATGAATTTATTTAAACCATGTGGACTAGAATTAGTCGCAAGTAGTGAGCGTCAGGGACAAAGTCTTATATACTAATAAATGAGGTTCTGGCATTTCGAGAGTAGTTTTCTATATGTGTGTTTTATGAAAATTGTATACTCTGGGCCTCGGTCAGATGGGCGATTTATCTTTTGATACAGACACAACACAGGCTACACTTTCGGGTTTTCTTGGATAAAGTTTTCAGGAATAACTCAATAGGTTTACTATTAATTCCATGGAATATTCACGGGTCCCGCTAGTTATTATTATTTGTACTGTAAAAGTAATGAGCTGGCAGAATCGTTAACTCACCGGACAAAATATTTAGTGTCATTTCGTCCGTCTTTGCGTTCTGAGTTCAAATTCCGCAGAAGTCCACATTGCTTTTAATCTTTTCAGGGTCGATGAAATAAGCATCAGTCATGCACGGGGGTCGTTGTAAGCTACTAGCCCCTTCCCCCAAGTTTCAGACCTTTTGCTTATGGTAGAAAGGATTACTACTTGTGCTGTAAGGGCAGTGAACTGGCACCATCCTTACCATCCTGCTAAAATGCTCTTCTGGTTCTGAGTTCAAATGCTACCGAGATCGACTTTTTCTTTTATCGTTTCGGGGTCGATATCTGGATGTGCCCATATGTCCGTACGACCTGTGTTTTTCCAAGGAAAAGTCCGACCGCGTGGCCCCAGTTACTGTTAGAACACAAATAACAGGAAGAGAAACGGTTACTCCCATCGCCTTGGGTTAGTACTTGTTTTGAATTGACCCGAAAAAGATACAAGGAATATTCCCCTTCATCAGCTGCCCCTGGTTCGACTCAATGCGTGTTTCGAAGGTAAGGGCAGAACACGACCCCTCTGCAAAAGTATTTTATTTAATTCATTTTGCAGAAAGAACTACTTCGGCCGGATCGTCTTCTGCCCTTACCCCTCTGAAAAAGAATTTTATTTAATTCATTTTGCAGGAAGGACTGCTTCGGCCGGGTCACCAAACTGAAGGAGAATTTCAGGGGCAGTCGTTTTGAAGACATTGAGAAAATGAAGGAGTCTGTGAAAAAGGTCCTGGCCACCTTCACTTTGTAGGCTTCTCTGGGGACTTTCACCAAGTGGCTGATGAAGGGGAATATTCCT
>NC_043004.1:69108664-69116164 GCF_006345805.1 Octopus sinensis
CCATGGACCTATCCTTGGCAATGATTATATTGATCACTTCTAAATCTCTCATCGTTGACTGCATTCATATATATATATATATATATATATATATATATATATATATATATATATATATATATATAGGTAAACAGTAAAAATAATTACAGACATGGACAAGAACATGAAACACCACAGAGCGACACAAGAACCACAGGACGGACATTCGAAGCCCTCAGTCATCAGTCAAGAACCAGATCATCTTAGCAATTTCGGCTGATTAATCTTGAGATTGCTCCGATATGGGCAGCCCGCCATGGAAATCTAAGCCAAGCGCATTAGATCCCATGGAAGAAAGCTTCGAATGTACAACACAGAGGACGGCAAACGAACGAATTACACGAACAAAAATACAGAATACGTGACCCCAATAAGAATACAAAAACGTAAAAACAATAACGGTAAAATAAAAACAGAACAAAACCAGGACGTAGGACAAGGTCTTTCAACAGGACGAGTTGAGTTTGGGGCTGGCTTATGAAGTTGTGCCTAATGGCCGCAGGGAGACGAAACAATACGTGTTGCTTCGGCGACTGCTGAACGAAAAGAGCGCTCAACGTGGCTAGCGGTCACGTGAGAACAAAAGACAGGAGAAAGGGACAGATGAAAGAGAGAAGGTGACGAGGAGAGAAGAAAGAGACAGATCGAGGGGCTGGAGTGAGAGAGATAGAGAACGTAGAAGTGGGGGGGAAACGGATGGAGAGGGAAGAAAGGAAGGGGAATAAGGGAGAGAGAGAGAGAGAGAGAAAGAGACAGATTAAGAGTCGTATCAATGCTAGAGAAAATATACTTATCGTATAAGGACAATTGTGGATACGTATCCGCCGATTATATAGGTAAACAGTAAAATAATTACAGACATGACAAAAACATGAAACACCACTAGACGACACAAAACCCAAGACGTGACATTCGAAGCCCTCAGTCATCAGTCAAGAACAGATCATCTTAGCAATTTCGCTGATTAATCTTGAGATTGCTCCGATATGGCAGCCCGCCATGGGAAATCTAAGCCAAGCGCATTAGATCCCATGGAAGAAAGCTCGAATGTCTACAACCGCGGACGGAAAACGAAGTACACGAACAAAATACAGAATACGTGACACCAATAAGAATACAAAAACGTAAAAACAATAACGGTAAAAATAAAAAACAACAAAACCAGACGTAGGACAAGGGTCTTTCGACAGGACGAGTTAGTTTGGGCTGGCTTATGAATTTGTGCCTAATGGCCGCAGGGAGACGAACAAATACGTGTTGCTTCGGCGACTGCTGGAACGAAAAGAGCGCTCAACAGTGGCTAGCGGTCACGTGAGAACAAAGACAGGAGAAATATATATATATACATATATATATATACATACATACATGTATAATAGTAATATATATATATATATATATATATATATATATATATATATTATATATATATACAGATATATACTATATATACACACACACACACACACACCATATATATACATATATATATATATATATATATATATTATGGAATATATATGGATATACATATATATGCATAGTGTGGTAGAATAAGTATTAGGCTTCCAAAGAATAAGTCCTGGGGTCGATTTCTTCGACTAAACCCTTTAAGACGATGCTCCAGCATGGCTACAGTCATATGACTGAAATAAATAAAAGAATAAAAGAATAAATATACTAAGAAAGCCGGAGCCATTAAATTTGAGATAAATGAATAAATTAACCGAAGGAAAATATTTGCTAAAACCATAACTGTTGATGCAGCAGTATTAGGTCATGTTACAACTACAAACATTAACTGAGATTATCGTCAATTAAACTGTGTTGCTACAGTCAGTGTCTTCGTGTGGGATTGCAAAAAGGTCAAACGGAGTGAGAAACACGATCCATTGTGACAGAAGGTGGCAGAAAGATACGCACAAGAGATCTTGAAAAGATACGAAGCTGGAACAGTGATAATTTACAAAATGAACCTAAGTATAGAATATACGAGAAAGGGTTTACTTTTGTGTAGTGCTGTGGTGGTGTATTTAGCCGCGGGGTTGGTGTTGGGGGTGTTTTCAGACGCGGGGGTGGAGTTGGGCTAAGTAGACCCTAGTGGCCTTAATTAACAAGCATGATGTGCTAGGGAAAATTTTGCGCTCTTTCACACCTGCCCACTGGGCGATTGTCAACTTTCACCGCAACAGCCTCCACCGTTCCTCTGCTGCCGCCGCTACCGCTGCTACCGCCGCCGCTGCGGCCGCTGCCGCCGCTGCTACCGCTGCTACCGCTGCTACCGCTGCTACCGCTGCTACCGCTGCTACCGCTGCTACCGCTGCTACCGCTGCTGCTACCGCTGCCGCCGCCGCTGCTACCGCTGCCGCCGCTGCTACCGCTGCCGCCGCTGCTACCGCTGCTACCGCTGCTACGCTGCTACCGCTGCTACCGCTGCTACCGCTGCTACCGCTGCTACCGCTGCTACCGCCGCTGCTACCGCTGCCGCCGCCGCTGCTACCGCTGCCGCCGCCGCTGCTACCGCTGCCGCCGCCGCTGCTACCGCTGCCGCCGCCGCTGCTACCGCTGCCGCCGCGGCCGCCTCCGCCGCCGCTACCGCCGCTACAGCCACCGCCGCCGATGATCTGGCTATGGCCACTGCTGTAGGGAGCTTGCTTTCCTTGTCAGTCATCAAGATATTGCTTACCGTGGCTATTGAGTTGCTTTTGCTCTTATTTCTAGGAATACTGGTGCTGTCTTTGTCACTTTAAGAACGTCTATATTTCTGGTTTTAGGTTGTAAAATTGCGAATAAGCCGCTTATAATATATATATATATATATATATATATAGATATATATATATATATATATATATATATATATTATATATATATATATATATTATATATATATATATATATATATAATATATATATTATATATATATATATATATATATATATATATATATATATATATATATATACATAAAGGAGACGAACGATCGGGATGTTGTTAATGCATTTATATCATGGAGTCTTCTACATACGTTTCGACGAGTGCACTCCAGGATAAATAATGGTAAGACTTCAACAAGTAGAAAAGCATTCGATCATCTAAGAGTGTGAAGATAATGTTATAATAAAAATCACAAATCTTGTTATATATAGCTACGGTCTTGTTCTCAGCATGTAAAATAGCAAAACAAATTATCAATTCGACACAGAAACCCTGGGAAGCTGTATTTAATAAGATTCTTAGTTTTTATTATAACACATATATGTATGTGTGTATGCATGTATGTATGTATGTATGTATGTATGTATGTATGTATGTATGTATGTATGTATGTATGTATGTATGTACGTATGTATGTATGTATGTATGTATAACGGATTTTCTTGTGAACGACAAATGAAATTTCAGTAAAATAAAGTATTGATCATGTTCTATGGACACAAATGTGTCTCTTGAGGTCTGCTGATGCCTTGCAAACCTTTTGGCAAATGGAACAGGTTGAGGACTCTGTGTGCTTGAGGGCTTGTGGATTATTTACTACGTGTTTTCTTGAATGAACAGCAAGGCCAGCTTTGCTTCATGCCACAAAACCACAATGACAGATAACATTACCATATAGAGGAGCAGTGTTTTGCCAGCGTGCCTTAATGCTTACACGAAGTTTGTCCCTGTGTTTGAGTCGATTTTGCTCAAATTGCTGAATTGAGGAAAAGCAGGACTGGCGCGAGGTCCTGCGTTCTGGTGCTTTGTTTTCTCAGAAAAAAGAGGGAATGTTGCATCGTTTCACACACACACACACATTATATAAATATTTATGTAAAGTGTACTAAATACGGCCACCTCAAAGAAAGAGCGAGCTCAATACACTTATTGAGTAGCAACTATTATCAAAGATATTAAAACTTTCTATGCCTACAAGATCCTTGCACGAGAAGAAAAAACCCGACAGTTCACTGTGAGGTACTGAAATTTCTGTAATCCACAATCAAGAGTCCGAGAATAGGGGGTGCAGCACTTGTATCTCCTGGTACAAAATGAAAATTTGCACACACTACACACCTTTGCCAGGTTCTGAAAATAGTGTCTAAAAATTGATCTGTAAAAGTTTCTTCAAGTTAGATTTCTTATTTCTTGATTGCCCACAAGGGCCTAAACATAGAGGGGACAAACAAGGACAGACAAAGGGATTAAGTCGATTAGATCGACCCCAGTGCGTAACTGGTACTAATTTATCGACCCCGAAAGGATTAAAGGCAAAGTCGACCTCGGCGGAATTTGAACTCAGAACGTAACGGCAGACGAAATACGGCAACGCATTTCGCCCGGCGTGCTAACGATTCTGCCAGCTCACCGCCTTCCTTCAAGTTAGATTTCTTCTGAAAACCAAAACCCCAAAAAAAAAAAAAATTTTTTAAATGAGATGAAGCTGGTCGTAAAATTCCGAAGGGAATTTATAACCTGCTACTAAAAACTAAAGCAGAGTCAAAATCAAAAGTATGTGACAACAATAACAGCAACATGACCTCTCTGTATCTTTCAAATACATCTCTCAGTACCTTTACGTTCTGTCAGTTGTTTGTAACTGGTATCGCTAAAGATGACCACATGGTTGAATAGATTTGACCGTTTGATCTCATTCTATAAATAAAAGCTCTTTGAAGCTACTTACCACACAGCCACTCCTACGCCTACTCCATTGCTAGGCTTTTTTTTTTGGATTACCTGTCCCATGTAAGTTGGAATTTCTCCCTTTTGACCAGAACCTTTCGTTGCTTCGATGATTCAAACTGGCTTTCAATTCATACACACACACACACATACACCCTCACGTGCGCATAATTCTTTTACAAAAATCTTTTGTACTTTCGAAATATCAATCCAAATGACTGAAATATGCGTTATAGAAGAACTTTTGAAAAATAGTTTTCCAAATAGACTTTGAAAGGAAACAATTAATCATAAATGATGGCAGACAAACGCCGGAATTACCGAATTTGCGAAGTTCCAAGAAATCCATTCGACAATTTCAAACTAATCAATATGAAAAGAAAAAATGGTTAACTGGAAGTGCTAAACTATATAAGTTATTCTGCTGGCCATACTTGTTATTTAGTTTAGAAAAAAAAATGTTTGGAGTGATAACGATTATGGTGATTTAGATAATCTACATATGGCCATGCTAAAACATGGACATTCTGAAAGACATAAAATCTTTGATAGATCTTAAAACGTTTGGGAATATTTGCATTGACTTACAATTACATGCATATAAAAAAAAACAACTTTACAATGTTAGGGGAAAAATAGAGAATCGATGCAGTCATCGAAATTAAGGGATCCACGAACAAATCTATTGATCCTCAACCACATTATAGAATGCTCTATAACAAAATTATTGACACAGTAGTTGACCAATTAAAAACGCGGTACTCATCCTTAGAAGAACTTAAATTCCTAGTACTTTTCAATTACATCAAGTGAGGAATGTCGCAAACAATTTCCAGTGGATACTTTAAATTCTTAAAAAAACACTCATGGTAGTTTTGTTTTTGACATAGTACGATTACAGAGTGAACTAGATGTTTCGTATTCTATGCAACATTCTAAAAAGCTAGGTGCGAATAGTTTAATGCATTACATCAATGATCTGATTGAAGCTTTGCCAGAAATCTTAAATATTTGCAATCTTATTTTGGCAATTCCGTCAACTGTCTCTGTAGAGTGGGTCTTTTCTACATTGAAAAGAATTAAATTTCACCGAAGAAATACAATAGGAGAGGAAAGGCTTTCAGGGTTGGTTCTTATGTCAATTGGAAAATATTTACTTCAACAATTGATTAAAACAGATTTCTGTGACAATGTAATAAATATATTTACCCTGAAAGATCGAAGAACTGAATTAATTAATAAATGAGGTATTTAAATACATTTTGCACATCTTAAAAAAAAATGTTAAAAGCATTAAAAGAGACGCCATCATGGGAATGTTGCGAAACTTAAACAATTTAAAAGATGAATCAGCTCAACCAATAAGGGTAGGTTGAAAAGTTCAAAGGCCGTCTATGAAGGAGTGATGCTAGAAACCTTGCATGCATTAATTTCAGCTCTACATATTAATAACTGCATTGTTTTCTTTCAGGTAAACTGAAATAAGGCGGCGAGCTGGCAGAGTGGTTAGCACGCCAGGCGAAATGCATAGCCGTATTTCGTCTACCGTTACGGTCTGAGTTCAAATTCCGCCGAGGTCGACTTTGCCTTTCATCTTTTCGGGGTCGATAAATTAAGTACCAGTTAATCCGTTTGTCTGTCCTTGTTTGTCCTCTCTGTGTTTAGCCCCTTGTGGGTAGTAAAGAAATAGGTATTACCCCGTACCTTTAGAAAAGGCTTTAGTCCCCAAGGATGTTCATGTTGACATGGTTGCTGCGTTATAGGATGACGCTCCAACTTCATCAACAGTACAAAAGCGGGCAGTTGAATTTAGGAGGGGAAGGGACAGTATTGAAGATAATCCACTGTCTGGACGTCCCATAACTGCTACCACTGAGGAAAACATTGATCGTGTTCATCACATGTTGATAGATAACAAGCGATTAACTATAAATCAAATAACCGATGTTGTTAGCATATCCTGTGATAGGGTTGAGAATATTCTGCACAACGAACTTGGCACAACGAAAGGTTCATGCTCGATGAGTGTCACGTCTTCTCTCATCTGATCAAAAGCGCAGCAGGTTGATCATATTACGGGAATATCTGACATTGTTTGAGGCAGATGCAGCTAGTTTCCTTGAACGTTTCCTAACCTAAGATATGTGTTGGCTTCATCACTTTGAAGAGAAACAAAGAGGCAATCCATGCAGGGGAAATACTCCTTTTCATTCACTCCAAAGAAGGTAGGGTCGTTTCATCCGCAGGGAAGGTGATGGACTTAGTTTTTTGGAATGAAAAAGAGCATTGTGTTTATTGACTATCTTCAAAATGATCACACCATCAATGGAGAGTTCTAACCAACTTGCCAATGCAGTACGAAAGGCTATCAAGACCAACGCCCTGAAAAAATGATGAAGGGGGTCCTGTTTCATTAGGACAATGCTTCGGTACACAAATCCTTGGTTTCAGTGGCTGCTGTGCGTGACTGGCTTTGAACTGGCTGATCACCCTCCCTATCTTAGCGATTTGGCTCCATCTGACTATCGTCTGTTTCCCAACACGAGAAAACACTTGGCTGGTCACCAGTATCACGGTGACGATGGTATCTTTTCTGCAGTTGATGACAGAATAGCTTCATTAATGAGAACTAAGCATTGCAACGCTGATGGAAGTGTGTGGACATTAACAGGAACTATGTTAAAAAATCAACTTCATTTGGTCACATTCCATGGGAGTGTCCTGCTCAACCTATGGACTTTTCAGCCGACCCTCATAATGATAAAAATTATTATTATACCTGCATTTAAGGCAGC